>NC_064753.1:9014929-9314929 GCF_011397635.1 Epinephelus fuscoguttatus
CAAGTCACGGCACGATTTTGACTCCGCAATCACCTAATGTGACATAGTGAGTGTCAGAATGGACAAAAATGTCGTGTAGTGTGAACCAGGCATAAGGTTTCAACTAGAACATGTTTTCATGCTTTATTGGAAAAAAAACACTTTATTTTCATTATTCTCTCTTTGCCAGAAGTTTTAATACCTGTCTTTTTATCCCTCTCCCGAAAAAGGCCCAGTTGGCTCTGACTGGTCAGTTTTTGGGTCTTCTGTATCTCGGTTTCTCTGCACTGTCATTGATTGTAACAAAATTATAGCAGCACTTTCCACCATGAAAAATCAACAAACCAAAGCTTCTATACCAACATTCTCACAATCGACCATGTTCCAGCAGGAATGTGATCAAAAGTCAGTGACATATTAACAAGATTGGCAACCAGGATTTCCCTGATGTTAGCGTATAGTGGCATGTAGCAGTATGGACTATGTAATATAAACTCTTGCAGTAGCAGTAACAGATTATTCTGTGAGGTTTTGCTCACAGTGATTACTTTTACATATGTTTACCTCATTATTTTAAACTTTTGACACACTAAATATAACCATCTGACATTGTAACATGATATATTTGAAGGAAAATAAGGAAAAGCATAGTAGGTCTTTAAACTCAATAAATTAATTCTTGCATCTTTTTTTTTTTAAGATTATTTTTGTGGGCTTTTTACCTTTAATGACAGGACAGTGAGTGAAATGGGGAGACAGAGAGAGAGTGGGGACTGACATGCAGCAGGGGCCGTGAGCCGGATTTGAACCCTCGGCCGCTGCAGGGAGGCAATGCCTCTGTACATGGGGCGCTGGTAGGGTTGGGATTCGTTAAGATTTTAACGATACCGATTCCTTCTTAACTGTCCGATTCCTTACCGACTCCTACATTATATTCATTATACTTGCTATACTTAAACAAGTATATAATAAATACAAATGCAATCATACAAATACAAAAACTTTATTCTAACTGTTGCACAGTACAATTAGATGAAAATACACATTTGTGTGTGGTGTGTATTTCAGATTTAGAGCTTGTATCATCTCCCTGAGAATATATAACAACAAAAAGTGATTCTCTGATTTCTACAGTAACACTATTACCTCAAATTAACCACAGCAATGTAATAAAAAATACTTATATGCATTCATGCTTGGGCACTGTTATTTACGTGACAACACCTGAACAGAACACACATACACATTGGCTGTTTGTTTCTACCGCTCCCCTCGCTGGAAGCGGACCTCCCGCCGCCAGCCTCCGCCTTGATTAAACGCTGAAAATAAAATAAAAGAGGGAGACAGGTGTCTCCTATTTTATCTTATTTTGTTATATTTCTCCCTCTCCCCTCGCTGGAAGCGTTGGACCTCCCGCCACCTGCTCCCATCTCAAACACGGAGGTCTCCCTCTCCGCTGAGCACGCCCAGCCTGTTAAATAGCCTGTAACCATGGCAACTGTGTGCTTTAGTGATTAGATAATGTCGGGCTCGGTCGGGTTCGGACAGAAATATGCGGCCCGTGCCGCAGTCTAATGAAAATGCATATGACTTTTTTTTTTTTTTTTTTTTTACAATTTAGGAACTGTTTGCAGGAACTGCTACACCAAATGTGATGGAACCGGTTCCGGAACTGGAACTTTGGACCCGGTTCTAAAAAAGAACCGGATCCGGATCCTAACCCTAGGCGCTGGCAGGGCTCAACAGTGCGAGCGTGTCACTCGCATTTGCAACTAAAAATAGGTGTGTGCGAACTGTAAAAAATACTTAGGGGCACATGTGCTCATAAAAAAATCAGCCGAGGCAGCCTATATTTTTGTCAATAAAAAAATATGATAATCTAACCGCAAATGTTGGAGGAACTCCAGCAGCCTTCCCTCTTCCCCATGTGACACGATTATGGGCGGTTTTCCAAGCCACTGTCGGCACAATGAATATAAGTCCCACTGTCGGCAGTGTGGAAATAAGTCTGGAGGAAGCGGTGGACCTACGGTGAAGCCTGCTCCGTTCTCCCCGCAGTTAGGGACCGTTCGCCACGGTACCGCTGCTGGGCAGGGTGTAAATAAAGCCCTTTTCACACAGAGCGCGTAAAGCGCAGACCTCCGCCGACGAACCCATTCATTGTGTATGTGCTACCGTGGCGCAAGAGCGCACTGCTCTGCCGCCGAGCTGAGTGGCGCGTGAGAGGGCACATGCCGCGGCCGCCGGCAGCCTGTGCTTGAATTGAAAATTTTTTAATTTCACTGCAATGCGCTGTGATGACACCTTGGCACGTGCAATAGCAGACAACAGCCTGAAGTAGACACGGAAGCGGTCACCATGGAGCTGTAGCTCCTGAACGAGCCTGTACTCCCCCAAATCCTGTCTTGCGCGCCTTGCTCTCCGCTTGCTCTGTGCCCTACCCCGCGGTGGGCGCCGAAAAATCGAAAAAATCGCGCTCTGTGTGAAAGAGGCTTTAGTCAAAGTGTGGCGGAGACGAGGGACTGGGAAAAGCGGCGGACCTCCGAGGAAGCCTGCTCCGTTCTCCCCGCAGTTAGGGACCGTTCTCCATGGCCAGGCTGTCAGCTGGGTGGGAATAAGTCAAATTGTGGCGGAGAAGAGGGACCGGGAAAAGTGGCAGACCTCCGGCGAAGCCTGCTCCGTTCTCCCCGCAGTTAGGGACCGTTTGTCATGGTACCGCTGCTGGGCAGGGTGGAAATAAGTTCTGCAGAGTTTCAGAGGACCTGGAGAATGTTTTAGGATAGTAATAACATTATATAAGATAATCATATTGCAACGATAATATATATAAGATAATAACATTAAAGACAAATTGAAATTGCAATACTTTTTCAAAACTTGATGATTTTACCTTTCTGTACATTTTGTATACAAATTCATTAAATAATTTTGCTTGTAAATGTCTATTTGCATCACGTTTATTAGGGAAAACACATTATTTGATCAATTTACATTGTGCCCCTAAAGTTCTTTGTGCGCTCCTTAGTTTTTCAACTTAGGAGCATCTGTGCTCCTTGGGAAAAAAGTTAGCGTCAAGCCCTGGGCGCTGGCACTATCCACTTGGGGATGAGAATCTTCACAGACATCTCAAAAAGTTATTTTTCAGTTGAAAGTCACTTCAGACATCTTCCTGCTTACTTAATTATAGCATTTCTGTAGTGAAAAGACTGCAAGCAAGTAAGCAAGGGTGTAAACAATGCAGGTTTCAAACTTTCAGGAGAAATTGTGTTTGTAATGTCTTATGTGGAGGGAAATTAATACTTTGTATTTGTCAAACCTTAGAGATACAAACAATGCATTGGTTAGTAACCGTCAATGTAAATCAAAACTTTGTTTACAGGGCATCTTTCAACTTTATCTTCTAACCGCTTCATCCTCTTGAGGGTCACGGGGGGGCTGGAGCACCCTGGACAGGTTGCCAGACTATCGCAGGGCTGACACATAGAGCTCACACCTATGGACAATTTAGAGTTATCAATTAACCTAGTCCCCAATCCGGGGACACCCGGGATCGAACCGGCAACCCTCTTGCTGTGAGACGACAGTGCTAACCACCACACCACCGTGCCGCCCCTTAAACTTTATCAACTAAAAAAATATTTGGAAAATACATCCACAAGTTTTTGATCATTCATGTAGTCCTGTTGGGGGATTCAGTAGTACTTCTGTTCCAGTGTTGCCATTTTGAGTGAATAATGTCAGATAATCATTTCCCCCATCTTATTTAAGTTAAGCATCTTTGAATCTGAAGATGTGCATCTTTGATAGTTGTTAGCTGTTGGTGCTGTGTCTGAGAAGCTAGTGTTTTTTGTAATTCCCCATAATGACCTTTTTTTACCTGCTATTTTAAGATATAACAGAGAAAGTGCCATACAGCTCAGAAGGCTGTGAAATCTTAGTATTTGCTGTAATACTTAAGATACCATTTTCTGACATTTCCAAAAAGTATGCAAGTGATCAGCATCAAATGATCCATGCTCTCTCCAACATATATGACATTTAAGTAACTGCTTATTTGGATGCACTAGGGTGTGATTTACGAAAATTTTCTTCCATTTCCAAGAATTTGTCAATTTGTTTTGTAATTTTCAATTGTACTTTTTACATGTTTTTTTAATCACTATCTGAAATCTTGGCAGTAGACACTTTTTCCGGCTTTTGAAAAATTATATTTATAATCATTAGTGGTCAACCTTTGATATTTTGCCGAAATTATGTATTTCCTTTCCTACGCTTTGATAATCACATTTTTTTCTCCCATGGAGGAATGTGTTTATTACAGAAGAGAAATCTCCTAAAATAATCTCATATTTGCATGCAAAATTCATGTGTCCCAGACCATAGTTTTGTCTCGCATTCTGGAAAACAAAACAAAAAAAGACAGCTTTCCTTTTTCTTGCCCATTTTTAGAAATCACTTTTTAAAGTAGTATCCTACTTTTAGAGTAGTCATAAGCTTTTATTAAATACATACCTTTTTGTTTCACTTTGTAAGACGTTTTATGAAATGAATTAACAGATTAAGCATGCACAGGGTCCTCATTAAGACAGCAGTGCAGTAAAGGTCACGTTGAGTCATAATTTCTTCTACACGAGGAAAATAAATCATTTTAATGAACCATTTTAGCTGCAACATTTTGAGTCAACGAGGCAATTTAATAGATTCTAATTCTTTTATGGTGGGTGTGAATGTTTTTAAAGATGTGTTCTTTCCCCTTCTGGTTAAATTAAAGAAAAAATTGCTGCTAAACTGCAAGCCTCCCTGATCCTTTTTAAATGTGAGCTGCTTAGAGGATGAAACACCAGCACAGCACTTCACCTGCAAAATCAGAAACATGTGTGCCAAATATGAATTCAACAGTGTCCTCATTCAGTAAATGACAAAACTGATAGGAAACTTCATTGGATCCATCATGATTTGTTCTCATGTGAACAGGCTTAAGTAGTTTTATGTAGTAAACCAAGTGCCGATAGTTACATGGAGCTGTTTTTTTAATCTTAGAAATGTAATCAAACCGATTGATAACTCATATTAAAGTCAGAGAAAGTGTCCTGTTGCAGGGGCATAGTACCAAATAATTGAGCCAACAACTGTACCCAAACATGAACCATACAGAATTGATATCAGCTTCTTCACCTGCTTATAGCCTACGGGCAAACGCATCACATGCTGTGCGTAGGGCACCAGTCTCAGAGGGAGCAGCAAAACAGCCCAATATGATTATCATCAGTCAAAATCTTATGTATTGCATTAACTCTCTCAGAGAAGGCCCTCTCAGACACAACACGGTTTGAACTGTGCTGCTGCAGGGTTCAGTGAACAGTGCAGCAGCAGCACCGGGCTGAGAGGTGCGCTCACACTTGCAGGTGATTATAACAGTTATTAACTCTGTCACTTCCCCCTGCTGAGCGATCTTTTTTGAAACTTAAGCTCATTAAAACATACCTGCCTTCAACAAGGGACAGGAACATCAGCATCAGTGCACAACTCGCTCAGAAGCTGTCATAGTGACCTAATTAACGACCTTGCAGCCAGGAAATGTGTGCCTCTGTAGAGCCTCCCACAACTGCTGAAAAATGCCTGTCCTTTAGTTCTTCTGCAGTCCTTATGAAAAACATCAGTCAGAAGCTGTTTTCTCTCAGTTTGCTTTCTTTCTCTTTTCTTTCTTCCCTTTCTGTTTTGGAAACCAATTTCCCTTTCTTGAGGAACATCACAGTGTAAGGTGGTGCTCCAGCAGCATAAGCCGCCACTCACTCGCCTCTAGCTGCGTTAAAAGACAAAACCAAGGGGTGAGAGAGGCCTCAGAGGCCCTAAACAGTTTTTTTTTTTTTTAAATACAAAAATCTTTCAACTGATTTATTCAGCCAATTATGATTCAGGCATTAGCCAGCTCTTTACCCCCGCCAGGGTGCTGGAGGGGGCATGGGAGTTCGCCCAACCAGTCCACATGTGTTTTGTGGATTTGGAGAAGGCTTACGACCGTGTCCTCAGGGGCATCCTGTGGGGGGTGCTCCGGGAGTATGGGGTTGGTGGCCCTCTGCTAAGGGCCATCCAGTCCCTGTACCGAAGGAGCACAAGTCTGGTTCGCGTGGCTGGCAGTAAGTTGGACGTGTTCCCGGTGAGGGTTGGACTCCGCCAGGGCTGCCCTTTGTCACTGGTTCTGTTCATAACTTTCATGGACAGAATTTCTAGGCGCAGCTGAGGGGTGGAGGGTGTCAGGTTTGGTGACGGGAGGATCTCGTCCCTGCTATTTGCGGATGATGTGGTCCTCCTAGCTCCATCGAACAGTGACCTCCAGCTCTCGCTGGGATGGTTCGCAGCCGAGTGTGAAGCGGCTGGGATGAGAATCAGCACCTCCAAGTCTGAGGCCATGGTCCAAGGGTGGATTGCCTACTCCAGGTTGGGGGGGAGGTCCTGCCTCAGGTGGAGGAGTTTAAGTATCTCGGGATCTAGTTCACGAGTGGGGGTAGGATGGAGCGGGAGATTGACAGGTGGATTGGGGCGGCGTCAGCAGTGATGTGGACGCTTAACCGGTCCGTTGTGGTGAAGAGGGAGCTTAGCCAGAAAGCGAAGCTCTCGATTTACCGGTCGATCTACGTTCCAACCCTCACCTATGGTCACAAGCTTTGGGTAGTGACCAAAAGAACGAGATCGTGAGTACAAGCGGCCGAAATGAGTTTCCTCCGCAGGGTGGCTGGGCTCAGCCTTAGAGATAGGGTGAGGAGCTTGGACATCCGGGAGGGACTTGGAGTAGAGCCGCTGCTCCTCCACATCGAGAGGAGCCAGTTGAGATGGTTCAGGCATCTGGTAAGGATGCCTCCCGGACGCCTCCCTTGGGAGGTATGTCGGGCATGTCCAACCGAGAGGAGACCTCGGGACCGCCCCAGGACACACTGGAGGGATTACATCGCCCAGCTGGCCTGGGAACGCCTCGGGGGTCCCTCGGAAGAGCTGACAGAGGTGGCTGGGGAGAGGACTGTCTGGGCTTCTTTGCTGAGGCTGCTGCCCCCGCGACCGGATAAGCGGAGGACGACGAGACGAGACGAAAAAATGCAAATAAATCCAAGCGTTTCATTCCAAACTTTTTTAAGCATTTTTTTTGCTACATTTTCATTTGCAATTTAAAATACTTGTGCATAAAGAAGTACAGATCAGTAGCGCACCTGAGCAGGTGTGTGCACTCGTATTTGGAAGTGTTTTAAATAGTAAGGTCTTAGAAAAAATGCATGTGTGTTGGGAGTACTGAGCATTCGCTGGATAATTGAGACTTGGATTATACTGCGTGAGTTGTTTGTAAATGGATGTTTTGATATGTAGTTTTGCTATTGTTGAACACGGTTCCCAATGACTTCAATTAATCAAGATTTTCTCAGTTTTTTGATTTTTTTGTTCATAACAGAGGCATGCAAAAAAACAAAACAAAAAAAACAAACAGGTTTTCTTCACAAATTCAACATAACACAGTGTGAGTAATTGGCATACAAATGATCAAATTGTTGGTGAAGTGTGCCTTTAACATGTGCACTTCACCACCAGCCAATGCCATCAAGGGCTTGTCATTATTATTGGTAGTAACGCCTACTGAAGCTTTTATTCTGGTATTAGAGGAGTAAACACTTGGTAAATGATTCAGTGTGTTGTACTGAATGGGTTAAAGATTTGATCCTTTGCACACATACTAAATCTGTGTCCTGTCTGCAGTAGCCGGTGACAGAAAGGAGACTGTCAAACTGGAAATGAGCAGCTTGCTGTGTTGTTTTGAAGTAACATCAACATTTATGTATGTGAAAGACAAAGACAGTCTTCCTGGAAGTCACCGTCCAAAACATATTTACAGCATGTAAATCCTGTAAAATCACAACTTGTCATATCCTGCATTTCTGTTTGTGTGCAGATTAAATGAGATGGCGTGCTGATCAGTCAACTTTCAAAGTTGTTGGCAGTCAGAATTTGTTATCTTTGGACAGAGGCAGGCTAGCTGTTTTCCCCTGTTTCCAGTCTTACAGACATGAGAGTGGTATCAGCATTTTCATCAAACTCTAACAAAAAAGGAATTAGCATATTTCCCAAAAATGTTGAATTTTTTACAACTTCGGAAAACTTACCATGATCAAAAAGACAACAGCAGAGTTGGAGGCATATTAGTATTTCACTTGAAACTCACTGGAACCTTGTATACTGCAGTGTACTGCTAGGAGGTAAAGAGGAAACTGAGACAGGTCAAAAACAACTACAGGGAGAAGATTGAGGTCAAAATGGGACAGAACAGTGTGAAGGAAGTGTGGGATGGGATGAAACGAATGACAGGCAGCGGCAAGCCTGCCTCCTTGACACAGACCGACCCCCCCCACCCCCCCCCATGTGCCTAAACAGCATGTCTGTGCCCTCATCTATCATCTCTGCCCCCATTCACACCTCTGCTGGGAACCCTCTTCTCCTCCACACACTGGACCCCACCAAGATTGTCAAAAACATGACAGCCTGGCACTCTCTCAGTGAACCCTACAATTCAAATGTTTAGAGAACATAAGTCGCTGAGTAACATTTATTATAAAAAGCAGCTGAGTGCGGTTGACAGTCGACTTCAAAGGGCAGGTACATACACAGATGCACTGGTTTTGCGAGAGGACATCTCTCCAATTTTCCACCGTGCTGTTTTAAAACTTCAGTTTAGTCTTGCGTTATCGCGGGGAAGGGCACTGCCATCTGACTGCTCTGTAGCCCCCACTAGTGGTGGGCAGCTGCATGACAGTTAATGGATAACTTCGGTATTTTTCAACCTGGGCTCTATTTCCCCATGTGTATGTGTGCGTATGATTCATGGGTACCACTCATTCTAAAATTGGTTCAGTATTGAGGCATGAAACGAGCTAAAACGGTAATGGGGGCAAATTTGTCCCGTATAAAAGTGCTTTTTTTCGCCACTGACCGGTTCAGATCGCCAGTGCTATCTCTGTAGATAGCATATTGTAGCGGCCCTGGGGCAGTGGTGAGTGTAAATGGGTGGAGTCAGCTGTCAGTCAGTGTTGGAGCAGAGAGGGGGAGGGCAGCCCTGCTGGGTACTGTAAGTGAGTATGTGTGTATGAAGTGTGTGTGTGTTACGCTAGAAGAGTCAGAGTTTGGGACAGAGTCTTTTACGTGGTACCCCCTTTTTGGAGCGCTCAAATAAACAGGCCTTTTTCCCGAATGCAAGAACAGGATGTCACGCAACACCCCGTACAGCTTTCACAGGCTGCCTTTGTCGGACGGCGAGATGCTGAAGTTGTGGCTAGTTGTGCTACAAATGGATGCTAACACTCCTCTCCAGACACTGCGCCTTGCAGACCATCGGGTCTGCAGTGCTCACTTCTCCCAAGATGACTACTGCCAGCCGAAGAAGAGAAGACATCCAATCCCGAAACACCTCTTCCTCAAGAAAACGGCTGTCCCACGAGTACAGAGCGTTACAGACACAGTGGAGCAAAGCTCGTGACATCACACAGCCTAGAGGTAAGGGAAAAGATAAGTTAATATGCTATTTACAGAGATAGCACTGGCAATCTGAACCGGTCAGTGGTGAAAAAAACACACACTTCATACACACATACTCACTTACAGTACCAAGCGAGGCCGCCCTCCCCCTCTCCGCTCCAACACTGACCGACAGCTGACTCCACTCATAGCACTGGCGATCTGAACCGGTCAGTGGCGGAAAAAAGCACTTTTAATGCGCAAACTTATATGGGACGTATTTGCCCCCGTTACCGTTTTAGCTCGTTTCGCGGCTCCGGTTGCATCGGCCTCCCTCAATACTGAACCAATTGTAGAACGAGTTGTACCCATGAATCATACGCACATATACACATGGGGAAATAGGGCCCAGGTTGAAAAATACCGAAGTTGTCCTTTAAGCTGCCTTGTACATGAATAAAACACTTATTGGTTTGACCATCTAATATTTCTGGTGCCGACTAGCAAGGGGGCAGATGTTGAATCGTTTAGACAACTCAGACTAATCTCGTGCATCCCTAGGTTTTAGTAAAGGAGTCTATGGTTAAGTATATGGTATTTATTATTTTGTTTTGAATAGGGTATTGAGAGTCCTGAGATTTCACTGGTATTGGTATCAATTACAAAATTTCTGGTATCATGATGGACCTGGTCTGCTGGCAAGGAGGCATCAAGGCTGGTGAGGCCAGCAGACTCAACAGGCTGCTCAGGAAGGTCAGCTCTGTGGTCAGGCTGGAACTGGACAGTCTGTAGTCAGTGAAAGTCAAAATCAAAACCCTCCTAGATGATGCCTCTCATCCTCTACATGATGAGCTGTGGCAGATGAACAGCTCAGTCAGTCACCAGGTCATCTCACCCAGGTGTAAAACAGTGTGCTTCAGGGGCTCATTTATGCCCACTGCAGTCAGGCTGTACAACAGCTGTGGAGACCAGAGACTATGACATTCACTTTGATCTGTCAGCCTCTGGCTATTCTGTCAACCCTTCACCTTGTCTTAACTCCTGTGGTTGTTTTACAGCGTCAGCACTAACCACAGGAAGTTGTAACAGTGCAGTGTGTTTTACTTTGTTTAGTTCTTGGTTGTGAGTTGGACATTTTGATATTATGTGACTTTTAAAATTGATTTTCCTTTACTCTCTCTCCCTCCTATCAGGGTAGATACCACTCGCGTGGAGTTCACCATCTCCCTCAGAGAGAACTGGTCTTTACCCTTCCTGGCGCTGCAGGTCGCCGCTATCACCTGTTACCTCAGGCCTCAGCTCACCTCCTTACAGCAGGTACACACAAACCCACACTAAATCAAAGCTATTGAGCACATCGATTGGCCTTGACACCCAATCCGTCTGCTTAAAAGTCCTCCATCTCTGAAGGAGGCAGCAGAACAGCAGGAATGCATATATATATATGCAGTTGGTGACATGTTTAAGTATCTAATCCCATTGTGTTGGTGTGTGTGTGTTTCCCTCCTCAGAAGGTGATGGTGTGGTTGATGTACGTGACAACGTTCTGTTTCTGTCTAACATGGCAGTTCAACCAGTTCATCCTGCTTGTTCAGGCTCTCATCATATACACTCTGGACTGTGTCGACTTTTTAACAACTACACAGGTATGGCTACAAGACAGACCAGATTCCTAAAGAATCAATTCCATGGAAATATAATGCGAACTGGATACTGGACCCCAAAATGGTGCCGATTCAGCTGAATGAATATTGCTTGGCAAGTGCATAAGCGAAATAAGTGGTTGCTTAGTGCTGTAACTTAAGCACTCAGTCACAACTTCTTCCCTCTTCTCACCTCTCTTTGCCACTGTTAGGAGGAATTTCTATACTATACACTTAATGGATTGATTGATTGATTGATTGACCTTAAGTTCCTAACCCTCATGGGTTTTCAAGACACCAAAAGTACAGTTGCAGTGGTTAAACATTTCATTTTAATATACAATTACAGGTTATTTTAAAGGTCCAGTGTGTAGGATTTAGGGGAAATATTGGCAGAAATGTTTTATAATATTTATATCTATGCTTTTATTCGTTTAAAATGAGTTGAAACTAAGAATCATTGTGTTTCTACTACCTCAGAATGAGCTGTTTTTCTACATACAGAGCTGGTCCTCTGGTGTCAGCTCATGGTGTCCGCCATGTTGTTTCCCAGCCCAAAACAAACAAAGAAAAGAAAAAAACCCACTGGCTCTAGATAGGGCCAATGGCGTTGTTGTGTTTTCCACCATAGTTCTTCTACATGCTTGCAATGTTGCAATCTTACCCCTAGAAGCCATCCTCCACACTAGACCTTTAAAACCCAGTCTTAATCAAAATATTTTTCTATCACAAGCTTCGTGAATAAAATCTGCCACAAAAAAGATTCCTTTTCTGAAGCACAATTCAGGTTTTTCACAGTCATCCAGCCAGAAGTAATCCACATAATTGATGTCATTTTACTTTAAAGCACATCCTTATTTCCTCAAAATTTCCTCAGTAAAATGAACTTAATTCTCAATTTTATCTCGCTCACACAACAAAAGAAGTCTGGCTGTGTCTGAGTGGAAGCAAAGCTGCCGGTTTCAAGAGCTGACAGTAATGTTCCTGAGCGTAACTGTGCCCATAGAGATCTTTTGTCTTTTGTTTAATCATACTTCACATCAAGTTCTACACTGTAGTAAGTTTGCAATTTTGGGACAGAGTCACAATGTTTTTGGGTTGTCCAAAAAACATAGTGATTACATCTGTTCATCTGTACATCCCACTCTTGTGGAAGTGATATCACAAGAATGCCTTGGGGGAATGTTTTTAAATTTGGCACAAACGTTACTTGGACTCAAGGGTGAACTGATTACCTTTTGATGGTCAAAGGTCAAATTAGCCTGGTAAGACCATCCTGATGATGTGAGCTCAACATTCTGTTTTGGTCTCTGTATCAGCCTGGACTCTGTGTTACCTCATTTCCAGAAAGCAAGTTTGTCTGTCGAGGCGAGCACTCCTGCATGTTGAGCTCACGTCATCAAGATGGTCTTACCAGGCTAAAGGTCATTGTGACCTTACGTCTGTCTCACTCTTGTGAATGTGATATGTAAAGAAGGCCTTGTGGGAATTTCCTCAAATTTGGCAGAAGCATCCACCTGGACTCAAAAATGAACTGATTAGAATTTGGTGGTGAAAGGTCAGAGGTCAAGGTTACTTTTACCACGCAAAACATGTTTTGGCCATAGCCCAGGAATTTGTATGCTAATTATGACAGAATTTCACACAAATCTCTAATAGTATAAAATGATGAAGTGATGACATTATATATCCAAAAGGTCAAAGGTCAACTTTACTCTTACATCATAATATTCTGCAAAAACACTTTTCTGGCCATTACTCAATGTCATTCAGCTTAGGAACAGGAGCTCAGAAACAGAAGGAGAGACATTTGGTCAGATACTGGATTAGTGAAGCTAATCTTAGGTGTCCACCCTAAAACTGTGCTGATTGTATAGATCTTCTGTGTTGCTGGGGGCA
Organism: Epinephelus fuscoguttatus; assembly: GCF_011397635.1. Lineage (NCBI taxonomy): Eukaryota > Metazoa > Chordata > Actinopteri > Perciformes > Serranidae > Epinephelus > Epinephelus fuscoguttatus. The sequence continues at coordinate 9,027,940 of NC_064753.1, forward strand.
AGATGTAAACTTTAAGTGCAACTTGACTGGTTCACAGAGGCATACAAGAGAAACATTTTGATCCTACTCTTCTTAATATCACAAAGTAACTCGTTCTGGAAAATTAATGACAAAGTGTTCAAATAAAATAAGTATTTCAACTCATTAGCCCAGAGATGACCGGGCAAATTGTCCTAAATTAAATGTCTTTTTTGTCAGTGTCTGATCAGACATCTTCACAAGTCTATTCCAAAGATGAAACATTGGAGATTTATGTCTGATGTTTGGAGGTTTCCATTTCATATCTCCACTAATGGCCAAAACTAAATTAAATTTGCAGACTTGAATAGCTCTATGATGCAGTGTTACAGCTTGTAAGTTCATGGAAACCCCAACAGTATACTTTTTTTTTTTTTTTTGCTGGTGTCTGCAGCCATGTGACATGTAGGATACTGACTTAAGTTTCATAACGCTATGTATGTGTTTCTCTAGGTGACCACTATGTACCTGGTTCAAGTGAGCAGTCTGCTGAGTGTGTGGCTCCTCCAGTTCTGTAACTCCATGATACTGGGATCACTGGTCCTAAGCTTCATCGTAGCTGCGCTCTTCATCAGACACTGCCAGGTTGGTGTGTGTGTGTGTGTGTGTGTGTGTGTGTGTGTGTGTGTGTGTGTGTGAGTGATAGAGAGAGTAATGAATACAGAGAATTAAAGTAAAAGTTCTAAATCGGAAAAGGCAGGAGTTGGGAACGCTGAAAATTAATATAACACTGTTAGTGTATCAGCGTCCCACAGAGAAAGATCCAGACAGTTGTGGTAGCTTGTTTACAAAACACAGATGGAAGATTAACCTGCATGATGTGAAGAGGCCTGTGCAGCAGTCTGTTTCTGCAGAAGTTAATTCCAATTTGTATGCTGGGGACACATTTTCCTGTCAGGTCTAAATGTAATTTAGTTAAATCAGATCTTATCACAGTAACAATTACAGAAACATTTAATGTGACAGGATGAAAGTGGAATGGAGAGAAAGATGGAGGAAGGTTGAGAATCAGAAATTGGAGAGAACGATTTCATTTGTGGCTTTACATAATTTGTATACTGTAACACATGCTCCTATGGTGAGATGTTTTAATTAAAAACAGGCATGTTTAACCCATTCTAATATGTTCAAGAGGTGTGGACGTGACTCACATGACTTGACTTTTGACAGCCTTGATTTGATCTCATTCCAAGTCCAAACATTAAAATAAATGTTATTAAAAAACTGCAGCATTATCAACTCTTCATTTTCCAGACAACAGACTGCACTTTATTTAAATCTTTTACTAGTTTAAATAAAAAACTCTTTGACAGCAAATTATTTCAGATGTAGCTAATTAATATTAATGACAAAAATGAAAGTGTTGGCTGCTGTCTGGTTGATGTGCAGGCTGGTGTTTGTGCTCAGCCAAGCATCATTTGTCAAATAAAAGAAACATCACTCTGTAAAATGACTCAATTATCACAAGTGGACAGTGTGTTTTCGAGGTTTAGCAAGACCAGCAGTTGTTGTTTCACATCAGTTTCAGTTGTCTGAGTCTCTCAGCTCAACTTTCATTCCTATGATTTACTTAATTTCAACAAGAGAACAAGTTTTATTCACATGCAGCATTTTATGTTACATTCTGATTTGTTAAAATTCTATATAACCCAGGGCTTTACAGTGCAACAAATATGTAACATACGCTACCCAAAAATCAGTCTGCTGGAGCACCTGCAGCTTTGCGCTGCATGTGTGAGACAGAGCTTAAAGGTCTCTTAAAGGGGAACTAATGTTTTTTCAACCTGGGCCCTATTTTCCAATCTACTTTTGTCTAAATGAGTGATAGGATGTTCAATATTTGACATTTCTCCAGTATGAAGCTAGGGCTGACCTGCCTGCAGCCCGTGAGCGTGCGCTATATTAAGTAATACGGCACTCAGGCAGCGTCAAACAACATCAAAATACGTCCACTAAAAGTGCATTTTTATCACACAGATAGGCTCGGAAAGGAAAAGGAGAAATGAATGTCTGTGTTTACCTTTCACTGGATTCTGACATGTTCCTCTGCCTGTTGCTGCTCCCTCTCTCTCCTCGTCCACTCTTCAGTTTCAATGAGCCCTGGTTCCGTGTACATCCGTGTACTCCGTGTTCAAATAAATACGGGCGGTCATCAAATTCAAATGGCTCATCCAGATCCAGTTGGTCAAAATTGGGTAAAAGTTTGTACATGTTCACTCAGAGTGAAAGTCTGGCTCTGAAATCTCACGTCTCGCGAGATTTGAGTTGTTGCAGGAAGTTACCACTGGAGTGACCTTATAAATGCGAGGAGTTACTCTGTTTGGAGTAGTCATGGCTGAATTTTTACCTGAATTTTTGACCAACTGGATCTGGATGAGCCATTTGAATTTGATGACCACCCGTATTTATTTGAACATGTAGTACACGGACGTACACGGATGCAGAGCTCATTGAAATTGAAGAGTGGACGAGGAGAGAGAGGGAACAGCAACAGGCAGAGGAACATGTCTGAATCCAGCTAAAAGGTAAACACAGATATTCATTTCTCCTTTCTGTTATGTTGTCAGATAATTATGCTAACAATCTGAGCCTATCTGTGTGATAAAAATGCACTTTTAGTGGACGTATTTTGATGTTGTTTGACGCTGTCTGAGTGCCCTATTATTTAATATAGCGCGCGATCACGGGCTGCAGGCAGGTCAGTCCTAGCTTCGTACTGGAGAAATGTCAAATATTGAACATCCTATCACTCATTTAGACAAAAGTAGATTGGAAAATAGGGCCCAGGTTGAAAAAAACATTAGTTCCCCTTTAAGAACACCTTGAGTGGATCTCTCCAAATTTGATACAGACATTCACTTAGACTGAAGAATATAATGAGAATTTGGTGATTGAAGGTCAAAGGTCAAGGTCAGTGTGACTTTTTTGGCCATAACGCAATAATTCATAGGCAAATTTATGACAAAACGTTGCACAAATGTCTAATAGCATACAGTAGTGAATTGATGACATTTTATATGCAAAAGGTTAAAGACATCACATCGCAATTTTCTGCATAAAGCACTTTGCTGGCCATTACTCAGCATCATATCTCAGGAACAGAAGGGGTGACATTTGGTCAGATACTGAATTGGTGACACTAATCTTGGGTGTCTGTGCTGATAGTATTCAAATAGTCTACAATGGGCTTACTGTATACTTATATACCCATGCTACAATTTTGTGGCCTGTACTGTACAGCACATAATGACTTGTTTAGGACTCAGAAAAAAGTTTAGTTGTTGGACTTGACTTGAGACTTGTTGGTCTTGAATCTGAGGTGGAACTTTATAGCCAAGACTTGAAACTTACCAGTGACTTGCAGAGCAATTACCTTGTCTCACTTCTGAGTTAATATGTGAATGATCTGAAAATGCCAGACAGTGTTGACATTTAATGTCTACATTGATAAAGAGATACATGTACATAAAGTGTGTACAAGTGAAGATGTATGTGTCTGCTTTCTTCAAATTTCTAAATGCAAAATTGCATTGAGAAAAAAAAACTGCATGTATTGACAAATATGTTGTTGCTGTCTGCTCATACAGTCTAGTCTGAAGACAGGAGGCCTGCTGGTTCGTCTGGGCAAACTGCTTCTCCACAGTGCTATGGTTCTCCTCCTCACTGTCACCATCAACTACCTGGCCAAGGTGCTCCTCTTCTTTTTCTTCCTTTGCTCTGATCCTTCCTCACTCCTCCTTGCACTTCCTATTTCCAACACATTTTCTCCTTGTCTGTCTGCTCTGGTCTTTTATTGTTATGTTTTGTTTTGTACTCTGTACTGCTCATCTCTCTTCGTCCCCTCCTCTCCTTCATCTGCTCGTCTCTTTTCTGTCTTACTGCTTCTTCATTACCTCTTCATTTCCCTGTTTCATCACTGTCTCCTACCTCCCTGTATGGCAGCCCTCCTCTCCTCCTCATTTATATCTAAAACTCGTAGGTATGATGTAAGCTCACCGTATGATCTCAGCTTAGGTTACTTATTTATACTCTCAGCATGCTGATCTTTAGCCCTGACAAGGTGACCTTATCTGTGTTTGTGTGTGTGTGTGTGTGTGTGTGTGTGTGTGTGTGTTTTCAGAAAGCACTTCAGCTCAGATCAGATGAACACATCTTTAAATTCATCAAGTCAAAGTTTGCCTTGGGGCCAACAAGGTATGAACACACACTTGTAGATGCATACATGCTGTACACACACACACACACACACACACACACACACACACACACACACACACACACACAAACAGATTCATGTGTTCTTGAAAAGTTTACTGTCATGAATCCATACTTTGCAACAAGGATGTACTCACACACAGTGCTGCATACATAGAGTCTGCACAGACTGCACCCTTACACCTCTTGACTTGATCCAGCTTGACTGTATTACTCACTAAGCACCAGTATTGTAGCACCTGGAGTGTTAGTGTGTGTGAATAATAGATGTCGGGGTAACGCCATCAGGCCTCTCATCGATCAGAGACAGTGCGTGTGTGTGTTGAGCAGCTCAGCCACTGGATAGCTGCTCCAGGGTGGCAGATAACACAGCTCACAACCCAACGCCACACAACTTGCCCTTCAATTATTCAGGAGGCTGGAAAATGCAATGCTTACTCTCCGCTCTATCTCTGCCTCTCCCTCTGTTCTGGTTTCTCTCACTCGCTGAGACTGATTTCTTTGCTCTAATGGTATCTGTTTCGTATGCCTGGAGTTTTGTAAAATCTCAATTCTAGGGATGGGACAGTATAGGATTTTTTCATGGATTGCAATAAAAAGCACAACTTGATGGCGGTGAATTTCCATTACTTGGATAATTGTGAATAGCGTTTCCAGTAGCACCCAAAGACATTGCTAGGCAACCAGCAATAAGAGTCTCTGCAAAAAACAGGCTGCATACACACCACTTTCAAAACCTAAAAGATCTACATCGATCATTGGCATATTTCATATTGTAAGATGTGAAGCCATTTCAAATAAATGGCTTTTAAAGATTGTTAACTGAAAAAAGATGTGTGCTTTCTATAATGTAATAATACAACTATTTTGTTCTTCACCAAATGTAAGGCAAAACGATTTCAGTATGTTTTAGTGCCATTTTAATGATTAAAGGGTTAATATTGTGAATATTTTGGCCAGGATAATTGTGGCATGAAATTTTCATATTGTCCCATGCCTCCTCAATTTTCATTTCAATTTTGTATCAGTATGGCTGTTCACCAGAAGCAATTCTGCCGCTGTAATGGTTTACCCATTATAGCGGCTTACATTATGAAAAAACACAAATTTCTATTGTAATTTTATACCATATTGAGATCACAGATAGAGTTTATTTGAAAACATTTTCTATATTATAATGCACATCTAGCTTTTTCTGTCAACCTGACAGAACGCAATTTGTTCTAAAACATGAACATGTCATTAATTCACATCAGTGTCTCTTCAGATCCTGAATGATTTGTTATTGCTGTTTCCAGTTAGTTTGTAGTAGTAGTTGGAAGAACTGTTTTTTTTTTTTGTTTTGTTTTTTTATTTTTTTCGTATATGGATAAGTAACTTTATTAAATTGTGGATGATTGGACAGAGCCAGGATTTTTTAGTGCTTAAAAGCTGTCCTGAACATGATCTTGAGTTGTTGTTAAGAGCAACAGATCCTCAGTCGAAACCTGCTGTCAGCTGGATTATGACTCATAGGGTAAACTACATATATGAACTAGTAGTTAAAAGTAACAAGGTGCATTTACTCAAGTATTTAACTTGGTATTTGCACTTAACTTGAGTTTTCCCATTGTATGCTTCTGTGCCCTCTACTTTCACTCTACTACATTTCAGAGGCATATATTGTACTTTTTACTCCACTATATTTATTTGACAGCCACATAGTTTCTTTATCTGGTGCATGTAGGGTGGCTTCCCTAAATACCTTCCTCATATTAGTGAGGGGCTGTGAAGGGTTCTCAGTCTGAACCCAAGCCTGACGGGTCTCTGAAAGCCCGACAGGTCGGATCGGTTTGGGATGAAAATGTCCACTGATTGGTTAGGTCGGGCAGGGCTCAGGCTCTTGGAAAAAAGAAAAACAAAAAACCCCAACTTTTTTGTAATACATAAATAGAAAATATTAAAGAAGTGAGCAATCTGAGCTTAATTAATGTAATTATTATTTATTTAAAATGTAAATCCAAAAAATATAATAGAATTTTAATATTTATTGATTGATTGATTTATTGATTGATTGATAGGTTGATTAATATCATGTCTGGCCTGCAGGCAGGGGGAGAAGGAGAGTCAGACTCGGTGCAGGGTTATCTGTCCTTCCTCCAGGACGAAGCAGGGAGCTTCTTTGGTGGGGAAATACAGTGTGGAGAGTCAGTGATCCAATTAGCTATGCTCCTCTCCTTTTTGGAGAGGAGCATAGCTTGCACCACCACACAGCCGGTGTGTCCCAGTGTCAGAAGCCGAAAATTGTTTTTGGAGGGGTCAGGCTTGGTTGGGCTTGGGCTCAGCATTTTGTGTGATGATCTCAGACGAACAGATTTCAGGCTTCAACTCACTGGCTTGGTTCGGTTCGGGTTGTAATTTTTTGGTTTGTTGAGAACTCAAGGGCTGTGCATTGGCAAAATCTTGCGATACGATATGGATCATGACACAGTGTCGATATAAACTATGATATATTAAGATACTGGTTGTGAGGCGATATAGTGTGATTTTAAACTCTGCCTGTTGCGATGTTTTTACTCTGCCTGTTTCATAGGCCCGTGTCCTTTGTGTGTATGCGAGTGATGTTGTTAAGAGTTGAAAAGAGTAGAAGAGTCAAATGACTGAAGATGGATAACAATACTGGAGGATCTAGCGGCTAGAAGTTAAAACACAACAGAAAATGAAACACTGCCACAAATATTTGCATATGGACTATTAAACAAAAATCGCTAAGTGTTTTTGAGAATTGATACAGTATTAGAAAACATATTATTGTGATACTCAAGTAAATCGATATTTTCTTTCACCTCTATATATAAGTCCATGTGCCATATTTACTTCATGTTGCTGCTGATCTTGGTTTCAGCTCTGCTCATGTTCCCTTTATTTCAAAATAAAATTGCACTGTTATCAAATTAACCTTATTAATAAATTGATTCGCTAACTACATCCATAGAACCAAATTAGTTGCATGAGAACACAATCATTTTAGCCTATAAACTACATGTTAGTCTAGATTAGTTAAGCCTCATTTACAGAGCAAGGTCCTGGGTAGTTATTGTAGCATGAGTGCAATTAACAGGAACCTAAGCTTCATCAACAGAATAACCAAAACATAATCTTCCACACACTGATTTATAGACAAGTGAGCACCTCAGCAATAAATGTTAAGCATCAAATACTATTCCATAGTCTGTTTCAGTTGCTAACAAGTTTGCTCCCTCCTCGCTGTGTCATCTTCATATCTTTTATGTCCATCTCCCCCCTTGCTCTATTCCTCCCTCATGTCATCTCCCTCCTCTCTCTTGATTCGTTTCACCTCCCCTCCTACAGGGATTTTGATGCCAGTCTGTATCTGTGTGAGGAGGCCTTTGGCCTGCTGCCCCTCGACACACTGGAGCGCCTGGCTGGTACCCTGCTGCTATACCCATACATCCTCTCGCTGCTGCTGCTCAGTGGCATGTTGGCAGTGGCTGCACTGCAGAACCTGAGGTAGGTGATGGCTGGAGAAGCAGAAGGTGTCCTTGTGCAACTCTTGAAACTCACTGATGTCACATGAAAAGAAGCATTTGGCAGCTCTACTTTTGGGGGTGGTGGTGGTGGTGGTGGGGGAGGGGGGGGGGGGGGGGGGGTGCATGGCAATATACCCGTAATGTTTAAATGAATCAGATAGTTGAAAGTAGAATTTCCAAGTTTTCTCTTACTCTTCCACTCTATTGATGTAAATTATCAGGTGGCAGTTGAGCAATCTCCTCCATCTGTCCTGTTTGTTTCTCTGTGAACAACATAGACTGAAAGCTAATGACCACTTTGGTCTGAAGTTTGTAAGTATGGGCATTTACCCTTCAAACAGAAAGCAACCTATTGATTTTGGTGACCCTATGACTTTTCTGTTATAGCACAACAATCAGACCAAACAATGGCTACAACAACAGTACAATGTTGACCTCAAGTAATAGCTAACCAGATTGGTATAAGGCTTCAATGAAGGTCTGCACTCTATTGCACCAAAATATTTTAAATCAGACTACTTGTATGCAGAAGTGGAAAAGCACCTTTCAGCTCATACTGTTTTGGTCTCACCCTTATTATCAGTGTAATTTCCTGATGCAGTAGACAGTGAAAAAGATTTGATAGAAGATAGCAACTACCTGCTGGACATAGTGGTGCATTTATCAGCCAAAGAGCAAAAGATAATTCCCTCAGGAGTTGGTGTAGACCAAAACATAGCTAATAGGATAGTAAACATTGGCCTTACCTTCATCAGGTGGACAAATGCAATGATAAAAATACTGTTAAGTTTGCTCCATGTCTGTGGTGTAACTAAATGCTAACAAGTTTGTCATATCCACCTTAAAGTTATTAATATGTATATGTATGCAAGTTTAACATATTCTAGGGTTGAAATGTTATTTTGAGAATACTGTGGTAACATAACCATTTCCCTTTAACCGACTTTGACACAGTGACAATAGATGTTAGTATAAAAAAAGGAAAAAAAATGGAATTAATGAACTAACATGCAAATTGTTCAAATAAATTAAATCACACCAAGTTGTTTTCTATAGTAAATCCATCCTGTGGTTGATGTGGACCAGCTTCAATAGTAAAGTGGTTAGGAACCCCTAAACTGATAACACAATGTTGACACATTAAGTCATGGACCCCCATTTCATTAGATTTCCATTCAGGGATCTCCACCTGAAAAGATTTTGGTCGTTAGATATGATTAAGATCAGAATTCTGTAGTTGTCATCTACAGTTAAGGAAAAACCAAGAAGGAAGAGAACCATTACCAAAATAGTCACTTTTATGACTCTTTCTCACACTGGGCTCAGTTCTAGTGTGAACTGAATAGCACGTGTTTTTGAACTGCTAAAGGTATTTGACTAAAAATACAAACTCTGTCCAAGGTTTTACAGAAGCGACTCAATCCAGACCCAGTCCTGGCAGTTTTTAAATGAAAGCAGCTAATTTTGTTGAACTTGAAACAGTAAAAACCACCAGTCCACTGAGCTTTGCTGAAAGATGCGATGAAACACACACACTATTAGAATTAGAAAAAATAAATTTTCACTTGGAGCAAAGGTTGATATACTCTATTACATATGGCAACCTTTTATGGACCATTCAATAAGATTAACCCATAAACGGTGTTATCTACAGCGCAGTCTCTGACATCCCCTTTATGTTTGTTGGTATAGTTTTTTTATCGTAAGTCAGAAACCCAGTGGTAGTCACTTGTGTCTCTGCTGCATATCACTGCAGATTTAGTAATAGCATTATTGCTTCATGCTCTGGAAAACAGAATATTCTACCAGCTGCCTTTCAAAGCTTCATTTGCCTGTGGTGCAAGGTGAGGGGCCGCATTGAACTAATCACATTAGCATATCAACTCGCCCTCTGCTGTTGGAGGGCTAGAATACTAACCTCATGGAACAAAGGGCTATTTGCCAATTCAGGAATTAATTTAATCCAGTTTACCCCACCTCACGTAGAAGGAAGAGACAGATTGGATTTGTATTCAAATTGAAGCCAGAGTCCGTCTGATTCAGTATGGGAGGCCAAATTGTGGGAGTGACATCATTGCCCTCGGGCCTTTTTTCTGTTTGTCTGCTTGCTGACTCCTGCAGACACAAACGGTCGTGGGTGTGCATTATTGCGTGTCTCCTTGTGCGCAAACAGCTAATGAAATCTGAATAACAGCTACTGAAATCTGAATAATCTGTATAATATCAATTCCACCCACCTACCCTTCTGCCTCTCTTCTCAAGCGTCTGGCTGTAATGTTTTATGTATCACTGTTGTCTTTTGTCTCGCTGCCTTTTTCGTTTCTCAGCAGACCTAAAGGAGGTTCAGCTGAGGAGAGGAAAGGAGCCGGAGAGGGGCGAGTGGTGGCTCTCCGTCCAGATGTGGCCTATAATCTGTTGCATACACTGTTCTATGGCCTCCTGGCTTTCAGCACTATGAGGTGAGCTCATGATCATGTAGTTGCAGGATCATTTACAAGCAGATATCTGGATTGACACACATTCTGTAGTAGTCACATTGGATTAATTCCCAGACAGGGACTCTTGAAATGTACTTTTCTACTTGACGGCTTGATTCTTGATTGTGCATGCTCATGAGCAGATGCGGGAATCCTGGAAAGTGCCTCTCAAAAGCTTTTCACCAAGTGTCTGAGTGGTCCACTTTAGCCTTGATCAGCCCTCCATGCCAAGCACCATCCCATAGTGGCTTATGTCTGAAGCCTCTTTCACACATACTGCATCTCTGAACTTATCTAGACATTACCTGGAGCAACTGTATGCAAGTGTCCAAATCAGATGGACCACGCATTAAACAGACTTTACCCTGCTAGCTTGCTCGTACAAAGTCTGTGAAATGTGTCACTGAGCCCCTGTGTGAAGAGAGCACGGTCGATAGAATTAAAAGTGAGCCAGCAGATGCATGGATGACCATGCCACTGCCTCAAAACTCAAAGAAAACAAACATCCAAGGGTGAAGAAAGGGTCATTTACACTATGACGCCAACAAAAATGTCAAACTGAAGAGGTGACAAGATGTCGGTAAAAGCCGACTGAAAGCTGAAATTGTCAAATTCAAAGAACGCCAAGAGACTTGGTTGTTTATGACCACATTACAAACCAGCTACTTAAAATCACTGCAATTTCCACATAATACTTTTTGTGTCATGTCCTGCCTCCTGCATTCCTCACCAAAACCAAACTGAGTATGTTTAGTTGGTTGGAATGCTTTTGACACTGACAATCTCCCATTGCGTGCCACAAGTTCATATGAGAAAAGGCTTTGATAGTGTCATCACACAGCAGGAACAGAAAGAACTGATACAGTTGGACCACTGACAACTGTATGAGTGACACCCTGAAACTTCAGACTCGCATGCGTCAGTGCTTGTAGTAATGTGCACCACTCAAGACAGCACAAGAACATAACTGACCACTGACTAAGCCTCATCCCTCTTGGTTACTGTTGCTACATCTATCAAGATTACACATGCAGTTCACAATAATGGTGGCAGATTTATGATAAATAGTAATAGTAGTAATTTTTTAAAATAATTGGTCCTTGATTTCAGGCTAACTTAAGATAGTATCTAAGTTCTACTGGGATGGTTGATTTTGTAGGTTAAATGTCACAAGCAGATTTTATCAGCTGTAGGTAGTTTAAAAGATAACATTAGCTCCCATAGTCAGTTGTCTCTGGTTGACTCGATAAGAAGTGAAACGGGTCTTATGGTAGATGTGCACTTGATGGCTACATGTATCATGCTAGAAGACTGAGGCTAAAGAATAGAAGGCTTTTAAGTTCTGGTAATTTAAGTATCATAAGGAAAACTGTAAGATCAGACTCCTTTTGCTCTAACATAACACAGTCTGAGCTTAGCTTACAGACCTGTCCTTTTTTAACAGTATCTTTTCACTTTTAACAAAAGTGTGTTTTAGAATGCGAACTAATCAATGTATTTGGCAAATGTAAGTCTATCATAGGTTATGTTGGCTGTGGCTTCACCTTGACTTTGGAAGTAGCGTTGTGTTACCACAGCACAGGTTCAAAAGATGAAGATAGTTAGAAGCTAAAGCCGAACTGTAGGCTACAGATGACAGTGTAAAAGTGAACCTCAAGACAGAAGACAATAGATATAAAGGGAAACTTTGCTAATATTGAACCAGCTGTATGGCATCACAGTGTGTGCAGATAAATGGTGTTTGGCTTCCCTCCTGTGCCACCTGGACCTACACTGCCAGACAGGCAGGAAGCTCCTGGGGAAGCCAAACACCACTCCTCTGCACACACTGTGATGACACACAGCTGGTTCAATATTAGCAAAGTTTCCCTGCCTCCCCTCACTGGTCCCTGTAGAGCAGGTTAGGTCTTAATTCAGTGTTACAATCGTTAAAAAGCAGAAGTAGCATGTGTATACAGTCAGTAGGCTATAGCTTCACTAGCTAGCTATCTAGGTAACCCTACACTTTTCAAGATTTGATTTTGGATTTGTAATGGGGAAGAAATGTTCATCTCCTTCTAACCTCTCTAGTTAAGGAATGTCATTAATACACACGCCCCAGGGACAACCAGGTTGAAAATGAAGAAAATTTGAAATGACTGCATGAGAGTCTATAGAGCACTGCTGTGTTGTTGTCGGACCCTGGTCTGAGCTGGCCCGATGTTTCGCTATGATTGGTCAGTCTGCATCCAGGGGCGGAAGTTAGCGAAGTTATAATGGCTGATGAGAACATTTTTGAAATAAAGGGGATAACACAAACACACTGCCACAAACTAAACAAAACTGGGCAACTAGTCTGTTGATATAAATGTTAATGTATTTAACCAAAACGAAAGCACCAACAATCTAATATCCAAAGAAATTATGAGTCCCATTCCCCATGATGTGGTGGCCACTTGGTACATTCTAACCCACTACTTGTATTTAAGAGCTCTGCTTTAGTGAGCACATCTTTTCTCCAGACTGAGAATATATTCCTCGAGCAGCAGCAACCAACAGCAGCACCCTCAACACTGGTAACTCAAGAAAATTGAAAGTAGAATGACTTGTGGGCAAACGTATTTAAAGACAAAGCATGGCTGTACAGACCTAAGGTAAATGCATGCACTTGGTTTTAGAAAGGCTGGAAAAAGATGCCCTCCTCCAGCTGCTTACTACAGCCCCATGCATGTGGAGGAATCCAAAGGTTGATGGGCCTGCTGTGCCTAGTTACAGTTACTTGGTGGGGGGAGGGGTTTGGCAAGCAGTCAACGAAACTTCTGGACTGTATGTAAGCACCCTTATGAGATCATTTATAAACCTACACACGAAATTGGGCTGGGAGAACGCTGAGGCCACTTCACATGCCAAGTTGGAAAGTCAAAATTAAATTGCTGTTTATTTAACTTTAATCAGAGGCAGAAAAAAGTACACATGGCACTGTCTACTGTAGAATACTTCACCCTGTGTATTGCTTTTTTTCCCGACAATTAGCCCCATTAGCCTTCCCTCTCATATTCCTCTCCTGCTTTATGTTGCTTCTCTCTCTTGTTGGCACACACAAACACCACGGCCTGTTTCTGTGGTTCACCTAACTGCATCATCCATTGGCAGGTTCCCTCTGTGGAACAGCACCACCGCTGGGGCTCCAGTTATAGACGCCAGACTCTGGCTGTGGGGTGAGAGCTCTGACACCACTGCTGGCACTGAGGCTTTACCACTGAACAGAAACATCTTTCTTGCGGCCGACTTTCATATCCAGCCTCTTTTTTTATTTTTTAATGCCCAAAATGTTTCATCTCCCTGAGCTGGCAGCTTTTACTGCTACTGTGACATGCTGGCTCCTGACAAATTTGCTCTTGTTGGTCACACCAGAACTATGACCACCAAACAATCTCAGCTGACTGGCCTCAACCTCTGCAACAGCTGCCTCAATTTTCCACTCAGTGCAGGCTTTCTGTTTGATGTACAGCCTGTTTCTTACCTCAGAATGTTATTTTTTGTTATTAAACATTAATCATTCATTATTAAACATTTTTTTAGTGTTTTGATATTGTCCAGTTCGGTTGTCATGCATTTGCACGTGTTTATGTTGACCTCTAGTGGTTCAACCTCTTGCTGGAGTGAAGTAAAGGTATACTCCAGGACTCATTAGCATCATTGTTGGATGTGGTTATAAGTGCAACAAAGCACATTTTGGACCACACCCAACCCAGCGTTAGTCGTTGAACGTGGTCAAAGGTACGGTTGGGATAAAAATATTGACATAGGAATGTATCGTAATACTTTCTCTTCTGATATATCATTGGTACACTGGTGCCAAATATTGATATCTTCACAAGAACATGCAGGCGCTCTAAATGGAGTCTTCTGCCAGTTTGACTTACCAGAGTCATGACTTCAAGACTCCTTGTGGTACTACTTATCAAACAAATGGGGGTAAAGTTGACATGCGTTGAAGAAGAAACTCGCAGGAGGAAAATGGCGGACAGTGCAAACAGCAGTGGAAAACAAATCAGAGAGGCATCGTCATCTTTCAAAATTTAAGACTGGGCCCACTTGGGCTTTTACAACACAGATGGGACAAACAAAATCAGTGAAGTCCACAGGATATGCAAGAACTGTCTTGTGAAAGTAAATTACATGGGCAAAACAACAAATATGCGTAGCTACCTGATTCATCTTCGTTGTGATCTCATTATGGAGAAAATAGTTAACGCTGCCTGAACTGTACCTCAGCCCACAATGAATATAGCGTTAAGAGCAAAGCTTCCTTTTTCGTCCTTTAAACAGTATATCATCAGAACAGTTGTAGGGATATTTTTTCTTCATCTTCAGTTACACAGACATCATGATGCATTGTAAATGGTTGTCTTGCAATATATCAAGTATCACAGAATCGCTGAATCGTGATAGCACACAGCAAAATATAGTATAGTGAGTTGCGCGAAACTGTCTTGAAGCTTTTCCCCAGAGACCATAGCAAACACTGTTCTTTAACCCAGTGTTAAGTCACTCTTAAAATGTGTGAACTCATTAATATCTGTAGTCAGAATGGGTATTTTCAGTAGTCAGGCTAATGAGTCACTCATTAGTAGTTTTTTTTTAGACCCTATTTCTGGGGATGATGTTGCTCACTGAATAACGGTCAGTCAATTCCGTTATGCAACTATTATCATGAATGTTGTTACAGAATTTTTTTTTTTATTTTTTGCAAAGCCTTGTGGTTGAAAGTACAGGATTCACGGGCTGTCGATGGCTTAGTGGTAGAGCAGGCGCCGCATGTACAAGGCTGTTGCCGCAGCGGCCCAGGTTTGACTCCAGCCTGTGGCCCTTTGCTGCATGTCACTCCCTCTCTCTCTCTCTCTCTCTCCCCCTTTCACACTTGTCTGTCCTATCAAATAAAGGCTAAAAATGCCCCAAAAAATATCTTTAAAAAAAAAAAAAGAAAGTACGGGATACAAACATTACAAGTAATTTTGGCTGAAACTATTTCAATGACATCATGAATTATAAATAGAAAAATGCATGCAGATGGCTGGTTTTGTAGGTGTGGAGGCCTCTGCTGGTGTTTATCACGACCATATTATGTTATAGCCTGTACTGGTACAGCTACAGTAACAATTTTGCGCAATGCTTCATTATTAGCTGTACAGGGTTACACAACTGTGTGCCGTGCAGTTTTTTCCATTTCATGTCTATAATTTTAAGCACTGCAACCCTCCCAGGCCTGATTCCCAGCTTTAATGTGTAATTGTCAAATGGTATTTGTTGCCAGCATCATCAGTACATTCCTTGGTTGAGCACATTTCAAGCTGCACACACAGGCTGCCATGCTTGACATCCATGATTCATTATTGCGAAAGTATAATTGCCTTTTAACTTTAGGCTCTTTGTGACGACTGTCAAGAAAAGCAAAGAGATTACAGTTGGAATCATCACTTCTTTTTCCAGTATTAAAAGAAACCTGCAATTATTCAGTCAAAGAGAAAAAGGGAATATTCTCGTATTTGGTTTACTCATAGCAACATGGTGATGCAGGTTTACAAAGGTTCACATAAGTAGCACATTGTGTTCTTGTGGTAATTGGAGTATATGTGGTGGGCAGGATTTTAAATGGTATTTTTAATGCCGTACATTTTTTATGTATAGTTCACACATTGCACTCCTGTTACAGTCACAAATTAAAGTACCGATTGAATTCACACAAAAGGAGACAAATCTGAAAGCTCTTAATTCAGCAGCAGCCAGGTAGTGCAGAAACTGACACATTTGATTTCAGCACTTTCTCTAAAATGCTGATGAAGAGCGAAAGGCCAAAAGTGCAGAGAGCCATTCGTTTCTGTCAGACAGCTCCTTTGCATTAAAAAGTACCAAGATTTATTTCCGTGAGGCTGCACTTCTTTATGCCTCCTCTCTCTCGCACGGCTCCATCTCTGTACCTGTCAACAATTTTTCAGCTCATTTCATTCCCTCAGTCTTCTCTGTCTTTTAATCTTTTTCTCATTTGTTTAGAACACATATTTATGTGCTTTGAAGCAGAACTTAAGTAATTATGCTGTGTTTTATACACCAAATTAAGTTTAACCACATTGGAACTGTTTCACTAAGTCATCCGCTCAGCTAAAGACAGTTTGGTTGTTCTGTTTGACTTTAATGTTCTTTACAGGCTTGAGGGAACATCCTTAAGTCCAAGCATCGTTATTAAAGAGCAGCATTTTCACCTGCTGTATAATCAATCTGTCCTTTTATCATCAACAATGATACAGGCACACACACACACACACACACACACACACACACACACACACACACACACACCCATCATAAGATACACACTGGAATAACATTAATTTGCTACTTTACTTGCACAGAAAGTTTATAGTAAGTGGAAATTTAACCAGGTGAGACATTTAAAAAAATCTTTAAGACCCAACGTTGCTTGATATTGTCTCTGTCACCCACTATTTACCCAGGATGAAATATATATGGACTGGCCATATGTGTGCAGTTGCGGCCTATGGTGTGTGTGGGAAGGAACTGTGGACTCTGCTTCTCAACACTCTCAGCTGCAACACTAAAGTTCTGGTAAGAGCTCCCAACAGCTGCACTTCCAGCTCCAAACATCTACTCCACTATTTTCTTTTTCTTTGACATGAAAAGATTGATATTTGACTTCAAAAACGATGTTCACTCTACAGGATAGTAGTTTTTTTTAATAACACACATTTACTTTTAAAGCTGCACTAATCAGTATTCGTATGCCTCCGCACCAGTGACAGCATTAAGTTTTCAGGTTGTCTGTCCGTCTGTCCGTCCCATCCTTGTAAATGCGATGTATCAAGAATGCCTTGAGGGCATTTCTTCAATTGTGGCACACTTAGACTCAATGATGAATTGATAAGATTTTGGTGGTGAAGGTCAAAGTCCCTGTGACCTCATGTCCGTCTCATTCTTGGGAGCACAATATCTCAACAAGGCCTGGAGGGAATTTCCTCAGATTTGGCACAAACTTTCACTTGTGCTCAATGATGAATTGAGTAGAATTCATGGCCAAAGGTTAAGGTCACTGTGACCTGACAAAACATGATTTTGGCCATAACTCAAGAGTTTGTACACCAATTATAATAAAACGTCATACAAATGTCTGATAGAATAAAATGATAAGGCAATGACATTTTATATTCAAAAGGTTCAAGGGTCAACTTCACTGTGACATTGTGATTTTTCTGCAAAAACACTTATCCGTCTATTATTTCATGTCATAACCCAGGAACAGAAGGGGAGACATTTGGTCAGATACTGATTTGGTGACACTAATCTTAGGTGCCTACCTTTTCAACCACCAGTTCAACCACAGCCCCATGCTGCTGACAACTGGGTAGCCATACTGAAACATTTATTGTTCAAGTACACTTTATACAAATGTTTTTGAGCAGCTGGAAATTGATTTTTTTGTTCTTTCTCAGTTTGTTAACCAGATTCCATCTGGTCCCATCTGGATTGGATTGAGCAGCCTTCCAGTCAGAGACCAGCTTTTCTAAGCCTCATTTCAGACACATTTCAAGTTTTGGCCAACTATGTCTTAGTCTCCATGATACAGTGGAAGCATCTGTTACTGAAGAGAATGAAATGATAACTAGGGCTGGGTATCATCTGTTTCAATATGAACACAATGTCTGTGTCTGTGTTTCAGTATCAGTACTGTTTTTTAAGAACCTTAGTTTCAGGAATGTACACATTTAGCTACAGGACCTTGCTTTCATTTTAAAGAAAATATACCAAACACGTTTTAGCAGGAGTAGCTAACACAGTACCCCTGAGTGCCTGGTCGCCCACAGGGAGCCACTGAGGTGCCCTCAGGTCATGTTATAAAAATAACTGCGTTCAAGCCAGCCATCAATTGCATCTCTTTGGTCAAACCACATGGCGCTACAATGGTAGTGCACCCATATACTGAAATTTATGGGAAATGCATTCCAGCGGCTTAGATCAAGGATTGCGTCTAGATGGTAACCTCAGACTCGTGAAAACTCCAAGTGACTGTTCCAAGGGATCATTTGAACCTATACCATGATGTTTCCCTAAAACGAGCCCTAACCAAGGGCTTTTTGTGCCTAAACCTGTCCAGACCTTAACCACAGCACTGTCACACCATGAAACAGTAAGGTAAAATTTTTTCGTAGCGGCTTATGAGAGTGTCCTGACCTGAACTATTGAAGGTCCATGCCTAACCCAAGCCATCTTTGCACATGTGTAGAACTAATCTGGTTTCTGATACAGATCAGAAGAGCTTCTGATGGACTTTGTAAAGTTAGTGGAAAGATGTCTGACTAGGTCCTTTTTTTTAAATTGAGGTGTTAACAAAGGGTATCTACAAAATACATATATGGAAATAAGAATAATTGGATAATATTTATAAAAAGTATAACACGTTGTTAAACATAAGTTGAAAAGAAAATACCTCTGAATTGTGAGAGAAATGTCTTTGTTCTTTCATCTTCGCACTGCTGGAAAAAATGTATACATACATTTGAGTGCAGGACATCTCTGACTATATACAAACACAAAGTCAAGCATTTTTATAGTATCAGTTTAGAGATATTCTAAAGTACTGTATATGTCTTGTATTTGTTCCAGGGACACATGATATGGGATTTTTTGATGATGCCAATATATAACAAATTATTTGGCTGATAACCGGCTAATTTTAGTCATCAGGTGTCATCTGCAGTGGAATTAACATCATATTATGCATGCATACTGTGTTCTTGATGGCCCACCAGCAGATGGAGAAATGAAATACAATGCTTTTCAATAAACATAATATTCAGTCATTGTGCAAAATAAGAAAGAGCATGTTGGCCAAATCATTTTAAGGTCATCATCAGCAGATACCAGTGACATGCTGATATTAATGGGCATCCCTAATTTGTACCTTGAAATAGATACATTTCTAAATACTTCAAATTTGTAAAACTTTTGCAAATGTGACTAATACGATCCTGTTTGACTTTCAAATTACAGATAAATTAACAGGTTAATCATTAAATTTGCATGTGTGTGTGTGTGTGTGTGTGTGTGTGTGTGTGTGTGTTTTCCTATGATCACTTGGTAAAATATTATTAATAATTATTGTGAGGAACCATTAACAGTAATCAGTAAACATAGATATTATCCTAATATATATGGCCTATTAAATACTCAATATTCATTATTGAAAAGTAAACTGAGCAAATATTTTTGGGAAGATTATATTAAAAAAGCAGCCCTCCATATTACTATCTACTCTTCAGGTAAATCTCAGTCGTTAAAAAGGTTGGGGACCCCTATGTTAGAGTATCAGTGAGTAAACAGAAGCAGCCTTGTGAGAACATTTCCTAGATTAAATGCTGTCTAAAATATGTTATTGTTTAGATTAGGAAATATCTGAACAGAAATTAAGTAAACATGACTAAGAATCTGAGCAAACATTCAGCGCCAACTTCTGATACCTGACAGTTTTTATAGTCAATACTGACATGTTGGTTGGTGCTCAGAAAGTACTTAGGTTTGATACCCAGTACTAGTGTCAACCAACATTCTGTCCACCACCTCTAACTTTGACAGCACCATTGTGAGACGCTATCAGAAAATATCTCATTCACCTCTTTCCTGTGATTCGCTGGTGTGACATGAAGGTGAACGGTTACACTTCCTGATGACCAGCTGCATTTGAATCCTCAGCCTCTGCTCTGGCCTGGTGATAACATTGCCAGTGAGGCCACTAGGTGTCAGTGTGGTCATAACATGACAACAGCATGGATCAGATAGGAAACGATCCGTGTGAGCAGTGTTGCTCTGTCTGTCGGTTATCTCTGTGTTATCTCATTCTGTGCTCGTCTTCATTTTGAGGTGTATCTCTGTCTGACTCTCTCACTTTCTCGATTAGATTCTCTCATTTCATTATAGCTGTTTTTTGTCTCTCATTTTGCAGTTAAGGCTCGTCAGATATGCAGTTCCACTGTTGATGATCACTTGCCTGTATTACAAGGTATGCCATCTTCTCTGTGGGTTATGTTCATCGTTGTATTGTTGGTCTCATTACAGAGCCGTTTGTAAAAAACTGTGGGCAACGATATGAGAAAAGGAAAATACCTGAAATGGAAGTTGTGGAAGAAAATGATAACAAGCAATTGGGTGATAACAAATAATTTATTTTGTCATTCAAAGAGTGAAAAATACAGTCACACACACACTAATAATAATGTGTTGTTTAAGCTATAGCAGGTTTGATCCTCTGCTTTGTGGCTTTAATGAACGCTAACACAGGGCTTTCCATCACTTGTTTCTGTCTGTTTCCCTCTAGTTCTGGCCTAAGCTGATGGAGGAGTTATCAGAACTGAGGGAGTTTTATGATCCAGACACTGTGGAGCTCATGACCTGGATTAGGTACACACATACACCCACACTCCCAGATCCAGAGCACACATCAAATTGAAGCAAATCTGATTAGCTTGTTTTCGCAGATCAAGTTTCACTTTGCCTGATGTCCTTGATTAGTCTGTGTGTGTGTGTGTGTGTGTGTGTGTGTGTGTGTGTGTGAGAGAGAGAGAGAGAGAGAGCATGCATGCATGTGTGTATACATGTGTATTGGCGCTTGTTTGCGGGGGAGTCTGGCCGATGAGTGATGAGAGCCGATGGGTCTCCATGAATAAGACTCGGGGGTGCTGGAAAGGACCCAGCTGTTGGCAGAGCAGCACCCACCTCAGGGTCTCCGTGGCCGGGCTTTCGATCAAGAGCGTCACCACGTTGGGATCAGAGATGGAGCTGTGATTTGGAATGACTCCGTACTGCAGCTGCAGTGTGTGTGTTTTTGTGTTTGCACATCTGTGTGTCTGGATGTGAGGCATGGGGCTTAGCAGTCTATAGTGCATACCATGTAAGTCTGCAACTACAGTGTCTGGCCAAGGACACATCACATCACGTGCAGTCTGCCCTCCCATTTTTCCCGTCACTTATCTCTGTTGTACTTCATTCAGGCGAGCACAGTAAAGTGAGTTGAACCTGAATTGTTGGATGATCTGATTAAGGTAACGGGCTTCAGCCAAGCTGGTTTTAGCACCCTCCGCCTGACCTGTGTTGAACATGTGTCAACATAAGTGAATAGGCCTAAACTTAAAGGCCAACTTACAGTTATCAAGTAGGCCATTCATGTCTGATGGCAAAGATCATTCCAAATGATATATTCCTCCCAGCATGTACAACCACCTGTTATTATGTGATCAGGTTTCGCACTTGATGGTAGCTCCATTTGCTTAAAGAACAGTAGATGGGGTATAAACTTCAGTTAGATAATAAGATGATTAAGCATAGAATATTTCATAAAATCTACTGCTCCCTAAAGTCAAACACAAACTTCCATGCAGATTTTTTTTGTCTGTTTCTTTGTTGTTTTGACATGACTTATATTTGATATTTTAATACAAGTTATAATATAAAAATACATATTTTATTTTCTTATCTGTTTGTTACTTTTAAATACAAAAATATATGAAATATTATTAACAAAAAAAGACTCTAACCCAACTTGCTATGGGATCACTCAAGCTGCGATACGCAACTTAGAACAAATGTGGGCCAGGGGCATAAAGTTGGGTGGTCAGTGGCCCCTGCCTTACTTCCTACCCTCATATGTCTGACCCCCTTACTTGAACCACACCCATCTTCAAACTTTAGACATAAAAGCTACTGGCAAAATACTCAAAACTACTTTTGTGGTAGTTCCTGCTACAATAGTCACTGTCACCTGGACCACATTCACCATGATAACATACACACAGACTCACAAGGTAAAAACAGTACCAGCCGTCGCAACATTGTTGCAGCTGGTAAAATCTATTGCAGTATATATAAAAGGCCTATTTAATATGTAGGTAAAAATGCCAGAAAATTTTCTGTAAAAAGTTTGGATTGTTAGCATCAGTGAAAAAAAGGATCTTCCAATATCATGCTGTGGTGTTAAAGGGAGATTCACATTTATTAATATGTACCTCACATACTTGCATGTTTGTGCATCTGTGCAGTTTGCTGTGTATGCAAGTACTGTACTCAATGAGCACAACCTGCTCTGTGCTGCATACATAAGTGAATGCTTAGGTTGCACAGGTTTATGTATATGTAGTTTTAAATTGGAAGCTTTCTGTGAATGCTTGCCTTTATGCATTTAGAGTACTCAGTCCTACACACAGACGCTTTCTTGTCCCACCCAAAAACAGACACAGGGATTTTCCGCAGCTCATACAAATGGTTTGTACTGTTTCTGATCGATGGATTTTTGAACTGAAGTGAATATCTCAAACTTTTTTGGGGAAAAAATCCTCTAAGTGTCACTGTTTCCATGTTTTTCCTAATGTTCTTCTTGTCAGAATTGAATGTCTCTTTAGACAAAGTTTTGATGATTGGCCAAAACTCTCCATCAAAACAAAATGCTAATTGAAAAACATAAAAGTGCAAAATTAGAATCAGTTTAGAGTTAGGTCTTTCCCCATAGATGATCACTATACTTCACGTCCATACTGAATAAGTCATAATTCAGAGCTCATTATTTCCATCCCATCATCATCAGCATGATGACACTGAGTGGACCAGATATGATTTTTAAGAAATGGCCAATTTTGGTCTAATCCTATTAGACAGATAGTGGAGTGCTGTAGAGAGAGAGGGGAAGAGAGAGAGAGAGATGGATAGGGAGACAGAGGAGGAGGGGTTGGGATTTTGAATGTATTTGTGTGTGTGTGACATGGGTTCCCTTCCCTCCGGAGCTAATCCCATTAGGCTGTGAGGATTAGGGGCTGCCTAGAGTTACCTTGGTTGGGGCTGAGAGCAGGGCGGAGCGCTAAGCTTCTTGCTGCCGTGCTAATTACATTCCAGATGAAAGTGTTAAGATGGGGAACGGGGTTCATGTTACGTTGTATTCTCCAGCTGAGGCTATTTAGTTTTACATGGACATATCATGGGAAATTCACTGTGGCGTAATGAGGGGCAGAACAAAGATGGATACATGCATATGGAAAAGAGTATATTTCTGGGCTGGCTCGCGTATTTATGTAAAGCTGTGAGGGACTCATTGTGGTAATTCTAGCTGCAGGGGATGTGCTGCATGTATGAATCATGTACAACTAATAAAGGTTGCAGAAGAGGATTTAGAGTGGAGATGAAACACTGAACAATATGACTGTGGTTCGTGGGTTTTTTACCTAAGGCGAGATATGACACTGCAATCAAACATGATATTCACCAGAGTTGCTAAAAATAGTATTTTGTTTTTTTTACCAGTAGTACACAGCCATCTTCTAACATGCTAGTTGAGGACATCACTAGAATGGGTGCTGAGTATAACACTGTGCTTCAGACTAGTCAAGTATTGATTTGTTGGGATTTGAGAGTTTTTATGAGATACAAAGAACCATGGACAAAATTAAAAATCCAATTACCCATGCTTTTTGAACCAATAAGACCAAATATAGTGGTAAAAATGAAAGGATGCCTGAACTTAAGAGTCAGCATATTGCTTGGTGTATGACTAAAATTACATTCAGTGGAGGGTGGCTGTAGCTGACAAACCACAAGAAAAAAAAAAACAAAAAAACTTGAAGTTGTCATGTTTCTCCATGTGTGTCCCGATTAGATAGCTGGTGGTGCCACTCCGGTTTTGTGTTCATGGTCCCATTCTCTTCTCAGTGTACATAATTGACTTTTACACTCATCACAGAGACACCACCAAGATCTTGCTTGCTCTTTGCTAGAATTTTGGAAATGAAGAGCTCCCTCCTCAGTGACAAATTCAGCTTATAATATTAGGGTGGTTGATGATGTTAGCTTCACCTTAGATCTTAAAACAAAAGTTTTTCTATATTTACTCCTCTCCTGCTTTTGCATATCCATATAAGTAATCCCAAACTACAATTCTTCCATCAAAACAACAAGTAAAGTTGACCTGCGCCAGCAATGTGTCATGGTGCTACTGCTAAAAAATGAGTGTGAAAAAAATGACTTGAAATGAGTTTCAAGTGTTGCAGGTTTCCTTATTTCCAACTTCACCCTTCTCCACATCAGCTCAAATCACGTAACCTTGGGAGGCTGCTGGATTCACGAGATCACGTACATGCAAGACTCAAGGAGATCCCATGAGAATCCAGCTCTGATTTGCTACATAGCCAATCTGGAATGGTAGAAACAGTACTGTTAAATCTCTACCTGTGAACACACTTTAACTGTTGCACCGTATATACCATCATATTGCCCAGTCCTATGCAGGGGGTTCTTTTTTATTGTCATTATAACATGGCAATGTCCTTGACAGGGATAAAAAGTTACGAAGGATTAGGATTAGGAAAGAATAAAGATATTAGTTTAAAAGATGAATTTAGAGATGAAATTAGGATTAGATTAGAGGTAAGAAGGCCCTCACAAGAGCTAATGATACATGTCCTAGGCTATCATGAGAGTAGAGAAATATGTGTAAGATGGGTGGCTAAGGAGATTATCATAATGCCCAGAGCCATCAGTCATGACCCTGGACTTCATGGGTTTGAAGAACTAAGGCGTAGGTTAACGTGATAACAACTGGTAGAGGTTCATCTTTGCACAACCATAATTCACAAGTTTCCACTTGATAACAGCAGCGGTACCACGGCTCAGCTGTGGGCTGATACTCCTTTCTAAATGGACAGTCAATAAATCAATAGCAATGCCTGGTCGTTCCACTGCCTCCAACTCTGAGTTATAGTTGTGAGTGTGCAGTTTTTAAAGTCACCAATATCGCTTCTGTCTAGCTCATGCACTCTGCCTCTCTACTCCTTCCTCAATCTATAACTTCACCTTTTTCAAATTCCAATTTGCACACTTGTGTTGCAAAAGCAGCATCGTGTCTGTCAACGAAGGCTTATAAAAAAATAAAGAAGCGCTGATTAGCAGCAGATTCACCACTCTGCTCTCTGACATATGAACTCAATGCCGGGCGTGAAGAGTTGAAGGCAGTGCGAGCGTTACATGTGCAGCATCGAGACGAGCAGCTTAAACTCAGGCACATGTTCAATATCAACAGCTGCCTCTCAGTGTCAGGGCTCACAGATAACCACAGTCCACACTGCAGCGCATTGCAGGCTATAGCTGGAATCGGGAACAAAGCTCACATGAGACATTTCACTTTACAGATGAGAATCAGGAGTGGGTTTTGTTGCATTTTAAATGTTGTAGTTGGAAAGATTTGTTTGATTTTGACTCTGTATGAGCCAAAGATAGCAGTCACAGAATAGATCAGTTTCTCCCCTCTTTCCTCTCTTGTTTTCACCCACCAAACAGCCCTCATCATACATATTTTACCAAATACAGAGGTCATCCAGTAATACCACTCTCTTGTGAATCTGCATTAAAGGATTCCTTGTTTTTCTCCTCCCCTCCTCCTGGTCCCCCCTCTCCTCTCCTCTTCTGGGTCGAGATATACAGTCTGTGGTCGAGAATTATGAAGGCTGCGGTGAAAATTATTAATGAGAGCTTTGACAGCAGTTTTGCTGCAAATTCAGGAGGCTCATCTAGCTACTCAGCATGGAGAGCCATTCAGAGACGGAACGGCCGCAAATGAAGGAGTCAGCATATTTGAGTGAAACACACTTTGTTTATCCCACAAGTCCTCACACTTAAACACGAAAATAGGTTGTTTGTCAGTGCCGTCTAAAAGGCCATTATGGCTGTTCCAAAAATGGCTCTGCTGACATTTTCTGATGGCACTACAGAGTCCCAACAATAACAAAACATAGCAAAAGATTATCAAACAAGTCCAAATTTTGAATGAATACATCAATGAATAATATTGTTAGTTTTACAATTAAAATTGAGTGTTAACAAATGTACATTTCCTTTAACCTCCAATTAGTTGGTTAAAAGCTAAATCCTTTTTTTCCTTTGCCACTAATCAGTCAATGAAATGAATTACAACTAAGCTAAGACTAAGGGAGTGATCACACCAAGATGAAACGCTAGAAACGTGACGCCAGTAAAACCATTGTTTTCCTATGATACGGTGCGTCTGACCGGCGTTCAGGCGTCTTTTTAGACGGGCGTTTTTCTGGCTTCTTTTTAGAAGCGCATTTTTGTAAACACTTCTTTTAGACAGGCGTTTTAGACGCACATTTTTAGACACTGAAAAGTTAAAATATTTTCAACTTTTTGAGTGTCAGACGCCAGTAGCTAGCGCGGATTGAATAAGTGCTTCCAGCGTTTCAAGCGTCTTTGAAGCATCCGCGTCTCTAGCGTCTCATTTCTGTGTGATCGTCCCCTAAGCTCTTTTTTTCTCCACTCTCTAGTTTCCTTTGCTTTGGTCTTGGCACATATTTAATCATTTGTCTGTCCCCTATTTTCATGTATCCATGCATGTCCAGTGTTTCTGTGCATCTGTGTAAACTTAGTGGAGCAATTGAGAAAATTGTGTAACTAGCTATCTTAGAGGAATATTCACCCCAGAAATAATAATTAGTATAACAGTTGCTTACCCCATGTTACGTTGTATCTGTAAAGATGTTTTTCTCATATAACTCTGGTGAATGGAGAATCCAAAAACAGATAAACAACAGCAAAACTATATCAAATCATCTGTTTACAAACTCTCAGGGCCAGTTAATAGTTTTTGCAAGTCCACAAGGGTCCTCTTTGGACCACGCAATGTAAATGTCATCATCCAACCATGTCTGTGAGGATCCACATGGAGCTTTGTGACTGTGTGGACTGTAAGCATAGCAAGCATATAGACTGCGCATGCTACAATCAACAACACTCCAGTCCAGTCCAAAACTATGCTGTCAAGGTTGCAGCTGCCTCACCACAGCAAAGTTTGCTTTAACTTGGATATTCAACAGATATTTACTCCGGACCCAGTAGCATCTCCTTAGTTGCACTTTGACCCTATGTTGACAGCAGGCTCACCTGCAAGCCCTCCAGTTTACTGCCTGGGGCTGACGCGGACCATCATTTGCAGCATGAATATCATCACATGCGGATGACTGCAGATTTTCAACGTGGAAAGTATGCCCAAGCCTTCACAAAGCTCATATTCAAAGTCTCATGTATCCAGTCACATGCCCAGTACTTCCAAAACAGACAACCCTTTCAGATAGGGATATGAACTGAAAGTAAAACTTAATCTATGCTGTTTTCAAAGCCAGACTCCACTGGCAAAAACAGTATTTTTACCTGGCTGAACACAGCCCTATTGCCCTGCAATAGTCTGGCGACCCAGTGCCTCTCGCCCAATGTCAGCTGGGATAGGCTCCAGCCTCCCTACAACCCTCAAGAGGATAAGCAGTTACGAAAATGGATGAATGGATGTTGGTAAATGTGACTTCAGTTTATCATGAATTTTCTCTGTTTTTGGATTCTTCATTCACCATGAAAGCATGTGAGATGAACAAAGTTCACCTCATGAATTCAGTGTAACACAGGGTGTGTTAATAATATACAAATGGTTATTTGGGGGGTGAAGTATTCCTTTAACTTGAAAACACTGGCAGCTAAACACAAGGAGCACCAGCCTGTCTAGTTGACTAGCTAAAGCTTATATACTTCAGCAGCCATTGCTGGTAATGTTAATTATGCATGGTGAATACAACTGTAGCAACACTGTTAAAAACTCTTGTAATGGTAGCTTTTAAACTTTTTTTTCCAGGCCTTCAAGCAGTTTTGGGGTTTTTACAATCCTTCTTTCTGCCCTTACTGAAAGAGGATGGTTGTTATTAAAAACGCTTATTGTAAGTGTTTGTCCAAATGGCCAATGCTGTCATTGTTCTGCTGCGGGCTGTCTCCATAACTCATCCTGTCTGGGTAAAGGTTAAATTCCTAACTCACATGAGGTCCCTGATAATTCTAGTCCAGTCAAAATAGAGCTCATCACTCTCTCTCCCACTCAGACTTGTTTTGTACATCTGTCTCTTTGTGTCCATTTGTCTGTCTAATTAAAACAAATTACTTTATCCATTCTTGGGAAACATGTGCCACTACTCATCTGTAAATCAATCCCTCTGTAAAAATCCATTTTTCGGCTCAATCTGTGAAATTGTATCCTCACCATTTTTATATCCTCTGCTCGCTCTTTGTCTGACTTGCACTCTCGCTCCCTTAATTGTCTTCCTGTCATCGTGCTCCTTGTTATGTTTTAAATTGTCTAAATTAGCAGCATTTGGCCTCATCCTTAAATTGTGAGAGTGCAGCTCTGTGTGCGT
The DNA here is from genome assembly GCF_011397635.1 of Epinephelus fuscoguttatus. Taxonomy (NCBI): domain Eukaryota; kingdom Metazoa; phylum Chordata; class Actinopteri; order Perciformes; family Serranidae; genus Epinephelus; species Epinephelus fuscoguttatus. The sequence goes on from NC_064753.1 coordinate 9,056,452, forward strand.
GCGTGCGTGCGTGCGTGCGTGTGTGCGTGTGGCATTTTAACTCATCCGGAGGCAGTTCAGAGAGAGAGAGTCAGAGGGAGAGAGAGACGTCCTTGACAGAACTACACACCTCTCAATCAGAAGTAATACTTCAGTAGAAAATCTATGCCCTGGCTCTTTAATAACAACTCTCCCAATCAGTTTCTTAATCTCACTATTAGTCGTCACCGTTTCCACTCAGTACTACTTGACTCTGTGTATGTGCGTGTGTGTGTTTGTCTGCCGTTGTAGTGCTTTCTTAATTCTTTGCAGGTGGAAGTAACTAAGAAAGCTACACCGCCACTGAGACATGTTACATCACAGAGACTTCACGCCCACTCAGTTGTTTTCAGCAATTTTGGATGGTTCAAATTGGGTAAAGCTGTGCCAGGAACTATGTTAGGTTACTAAACCATGAATCAGAGAATATACATTGATGTCACATTTTTACCTGAACCACCACTACAAATATATCTCTCTCTATATATATATGTATATATATATATATATCTATGTATCTATACATACACACACACACACACACACACACACACATATATATATACATGTATGTATGTATGTAAATATGTATGTGAATATGTTGTATTACATTTTTAATTCTGAAATCGTAACAACACCTTGCTAGACAGCTAACAAAGATGTGAAGAGTGAATAGCTTAGTTCTTTTGTGACTGCAGGTTATAAGTTCATCCGCTCTGAAGGCAAATGCTGGCATGACTCTAAAAAGAGCCTTTCAAATCAAATCAAATGTGATGTTGTTGCACTTTTCATGCATTAAAAATGCAGCACAAAGTGCTTCACAGAATAAAAACATACAACAAAAATATTACATACATAGTGAAAACCTGACCGTCCCACCCCCACATATAAACACACACACACACACACACACACACACACACACACAACCACACACACACACACACACACACACACACACACACACACACACACAGTCAATATAGTCAATAACATGGCTGGGCACTGAGGAACCAGGTGAGGAAAGGGCCACCTATGGGGAGCTCATCCACACTGAGAGGTGTCACAGCCTACGGCCATAGGGAGCACCGCCACAGAGATCACCCTGACCCAGATAGACTAGGGTGGACTCCACACATGGTGCAGAGCCCCCCAGTCCTCCGGACCTGAGGGATCTCCAGGACAACGTCCCCGCGGGCAGACTGGGCACACCTCTCCGTGTGGAGGCCCCCCATGAGGAAACATTGGAGATAAAAACTAAAAGACTAAAAGGCAATATGATAAGATAAAACAAGTATGAGATAAAATAATAAAAAATAAATGAAGATTTTGTGAATTCAAACTGCCAGTTTCAATGACGAGAAGCTTTGCAGTTGTTATCACAAATCTCCATAACAACATCATATGTAGTCGGGTGCCGTCAGTAGTGTTGAGAGGTGAATTTGTTCACATTTTCTTCATATAGACAGGTTGAGGTATTGCCTATACAGTCCATTGCTGCAGCAGCTCTGTTCACCTTTTGTCTGAAATGGTCTGTTTCAACACCCAACCCATTCAGCCCCCATCTGGAACACATTTAATATTTTCCTATTTAATTCACTTTCTATAAGGACCGTTCCCAGTGTTGCCTTGTAAATGTGACAAAAGTGTTGTTTTTTAAGTAAGTGTATTTTAATATTTATAGTAATTTGAGTAGGCATGATCTATTTTCATGTGCATTATTTTGAGCACCGAAAATGTTTATATTTATTTATTTATTCATTTTCACATTGCCATGTTCTCCTTTTCTGAGACTGTTCTCAGTAACTGCATGTACCATTCTATTTATGTAGAACACTGTCGAAGAACTCAGCGGTGATGGCTCAGCTTCTTTACATCAGTGAAAACTATCCTAGAGTCAAGGACTGCCAGTGAGCCTGGAATAACATACAGAAAAAGCTCACACACTGAACTGTTGAATGACAGTGAGAATCCTGGATCAGAGCTAATGTTACTCTGCGGCTAATATTAATAGCTACATGCTAAAAGAGCAACTGGGGCTGGTGCTGGCAGTAAGAGGAAGGAAAGGAGGCTGGCCTTTATATCACAAAAAGGCTGATAAAAGCTGATACATATTTGGAATAGCTCGAGAAGACTAAAATGCAAGAACTCACGAGTGAGTTAGAGAGTTAGCCTTCATAAGCATCATCTCTGCAGATTCTGTTCAGTGTAGACACAAGCCCACCACCACAGCTGTTCACTGAAATAGCTAGTGATGTATACGCTAATGATGATTAGCCACAAGAAAAAAAAAAAGTTTTAGTGGTACACTTATGCTATATTTTGAGTGCATGATACAGCACAGTTATCTCAACCCAGCTCACTCTTTTTTGGTTTTCCATCAGCGAAGTTTGTGGATAGTACCTGGTACTTGTAACTCGAGTTAAAAGACTGCAGACTACTGATTGGTCAGAGAGAATAATCCATAGTATGACACGGCACACCTTTCACACCCGCCATTTTTAAATAGCCAAGCCACCATAAATAGCGCCTGCAATTTTGTATTCACTCAACCCAGAACAGCAGCCCGGAAAAGTACAATGTGTACTACGCTGTACACTACACCACACGACTGAAAGTGCAGATGTTCCTCTGTCTGGTTTTAATGAAAGGTTTCATTGAGTGCCATTGAAGTGTGCCACTATGGTCATCAGCTGAGAATCTCGCCCACACTGAGTGGGTACTCAGCAGTGGAAAATGAAATAGAACAAAGGGCCTGGTACCAAAAGTGAATTGAGTTGAGCCGAAGTATGCAGTGGAAATGAGACATTACAGTTTGTAGTTCTGAAATGACAAACTAGCCCAATAAATTATTTTCACATACTTTCACCTCTACACTTGAAAATTTGACTTTGTTTGACAAGGACATTCGTCATCTTTATAAAAGTCATGTCAACATGTTCATTTTATTGGGCATTACGCATCATGTAGTTGTCACTGTACTGCAATATCGTTTTTCTTATTTTTCCTTTTTTTTCCACAGCAGACCTTATGCAGGCTGCAAAACCATAGGTGTAATTAATAACATTTATTATGACTTCATTCCTTTTATTTCCAGGCTCCTGGTGCCGTGCATGCTAGCTCTCTGACATAGTTTACTGGGACACTTAAATGTAACCGTGCCATCATTAAACCAGTATTAACTTTTGAATTATTTGGCCACTGGGGGGCAGTGCAACAAGCTGCAACTGCAACATTGACATATAACCTTTATAAAGTGTGTTAACTAATAGTTTCCTATTCATACATACAGCAGACACAGAAATATTAACATTATTTGGAACTGTGTTTTAGGCAACCTTCAAGTTCAATGTTTACTCTTCCTTTAGCTCTGTTTTGGTCTCCATCAACCCCAGAGGGCTAAATGCTTCATCGGCTAAATGCTCCACTGCTACCAGCTAGTTGCTAACTCTGTCTATGTGCTATTTTGGTGGGCAGGAAGTGTGTATTGGGCTTATCCAAACTTATTAACTAGACACAGCATCCTGCTGTGGCTGGAAACAAGCATGATGAAAGCAGTGAGAATGTACCCTAAAAGTAAAGTAATATGTCATAAAACTAAAACTGTTAAGAAGCTGAAATACTGCAGAGCTAAAGGCGAATGCAGAGTAGAGTAATGATTCTCTGTGACAGCTATCACATAACATGTAGACATTTTGTTGATGTAGAAATATTGATTAAAACAGTTTGTCACACTTTCGTGACACATCTTACAATATCTGTTGTGAAACAGTCTGTTGTTTCTCACAAGTTTAAGACCTCCAATATGGCTACTGCTGTTCATCTCAGTCACAAGAAGAAAATGTGGGGACTGTATGTTTCTACAAACCACTGATGCATTACATTTGTACATTTCATATGTATCATATCACCATTTCTAATGTGAAGTAGCTCTGATAGCATGTACCTAAGCTGACAACAAAACAGTTTGTTTTTGGGTGTTTTTTAGGGAAACGTATGCATATATAGCTGTGATTTTGCCATCAAAACCAGGTATTATAAGCTAAAATGTAATATTTTCCTAATCATAATCAGGTGGTTTTTGTGCCTAAATATAACTACAATCACAACATTACTGAAACGTGAGGAAACCCAAACTTCAAACAAATGTTACATATCCATGGTTTGCAGAAATGTACAATGCCAACATTTATTCTGGCGAGTGGTTTGAGGTGTTGCATCGTATTATAAAAGTAATATTTAGGATTTGCTGCCCACTCCCTGTATCTTTTTCTTCTTTTTTGTTTTGTTTCTCCGTCTTAATGGTGCCTTCTGAAGTCAAGCAGCAGGTGCTAATTAACACTTAAAACTGCAAGTGCATGAACCTGAAAGCACTGACCCATACTCAAAGAGAAAATACAAACAAGCCAGTATCAGTGCTAAAGCACCATAGTGAGTCTCCACAGGCCCTGTACACTCAATACTCAATTAATGTCATAATTTCATTTTTCTAATGTCAGTCGGGTGCAGACCAGTGCCTTGTGGCATTATCATATAAGAATATAAATGTGAACTTAAATGTAAATAAACTTCAAGGGAATGGAAGCTACTCTCTGGGATGCAGTGAACGATTAAATTCACACATTCAAAGAAAGAAGACAGGCAGAAATGGAAATAATCCACTTCTGCTACAGGTCAGGAGGCCAAGACATCAACCCACACATCCGCCTGAGAGTGTGGAGTGCATATGTGCACATCCACTCAAGCAAATGTCTTTATTTGTCATATAAGGCTTGTGGCTAGTCATTATTGTGACGCACACACATACGGGGAGAGAGAGAGAGAGAGAGAGAGAGAGAGAGAGAGAGAGAATACGATATGTACAGCAACCTATGCATAGCATTTCTGTGAAACCAGCCTGTAACCAGGGCATTTATATCTATAATGATGTTCCTGTGTGCATGTATAGGCTTAGCTTATGATTGGGGTTTGAAGCTCCACTTCCCAATGGCCTGTAAATTTGAGTGTTGACGAATTGCTGGCTGTGATGATGGATGTGAAGCAATAGTTTTTTTTTTAATATTCTTAACATTTTATATAAAGTATTGAAATTAAAAGGTGGAAAAGTATCATTTATTTATTGGCAGGCAACAAGTCCAACATTTTCCACTCTTCCTCTTAGAGATAAAACACACTGACACTTTTAAAATAGCATTTTAAAATGAAAACAATCACCATGCACAGGAGTGTTTTAGGAGTGTTTCAGAAATATTCTCTCCCCATACTAACATGTCCCAAAACCCCATACAACACCACTATTCATGTACACTAGGCATGCACCTGTATGTGTGGACGAGGCCTTAGGCTACCATAAACCTTAGCAGCTTGAGCTGCCAGACCAGAGAGCGAATTTATGTTTCCTAGAATAGCAAATGCATGATCTACTGATTGGCTAGTACTAGGTACCTTCGCTGGTTTGCTTGATAAAGTTTCTGCAAGATGAGTGAGATTGGTTAGGGTAAGAATGTCAGGGTATGCTATTTAGAGGCAGAAAAATTGTCTCACATTTTTTTTGACATCTGGTCAGCTCTTCTGATTGGCCTTTAAAGCGGCCACCCATCAAACTTTTTAAAACGAATATTGGCTGATAATGATCGCTGGTTGATTAACTGAAGCACCATTAAATCTAATGCTACACATACACTGCAACGCCATATCACTTTTTTGATTGGACAAAAAAAGGCTGAGAGAGGCCTGTGCTCGTGGTAGCGCCAAATGAACATTAATGGCATCCCTCTCGGCTGAGCGGCAACATTAGCTAACTCAGGTGAGCTTGCAGTATTGAACTTAGGTGCACGCTTCACTCCATGCAGTGATTCAGTTGGCAAGTGTAATTCAGTGGGAAGAAAATAGTTCCTACATGAAACTGCTCACAACACAGTCTGTGGATTATGTTGAGTAAACAGGCCCTGATTTTTGGACAGAGACATTACTGTTGAGTTTTTCAATTGTATATTTTTTGGCACTTTGAGCACCACAAGCAGAGTGCCATCTAGTTCTGTTACATTGGAGAGAAAGCAGACATCTCCAAGGCCAAAATCTCTAACACTGGGCAACTCACACCAAAACAATCTAGATTGATAAATAGCACCACAGGTAAGAGCAAAAATATTCATATTTGATTTTGGGATGAACTGTTCCTTAAGCGTACCTTTGGTTTGCATAAACGGCAACATTTATTGTGGCAATTGGGTTGCAAAGTATAGCCTCACAGAACAGCTAGCATAACTGTATGATAAGGTAGGCTCTGTCACTTTCACAGACAGGTAAGGTAAATCCTGTAAAGCCACACTGGATTGATTTGTCTAATCAGCTGCTTGATTTAAAAAAAAAAAAAAAAAGCTTTGTCAATTGTAGCTCTGTTCTCTGTGTAGATATGAGTTTAGATTAAAGTTGACCTCCAGGTTAACTGTACAAGTAAGATGTGTGTGTGTGTGTGTGTAGGTGTGTGCATGTGTGTTGTCATAATAGAGGCCAGGTAAGGTCAAGTTTGGTTAACACACACTGATTAACTTTCACACGCATACACGCCAAGTTGTCGTAAAACTTGTTAACACGCCAAAGCCTCCCATGGTTTGTCCTTGTGCCTGCAGTCTGTTCTGTTCTACAGTAACTGCACAGCTTTTGTCATCACTTTGTGATTTAATTTGTCTGTACAAAGAATGTTTTTGTATTTGGTCCTGATGTAGATAGCCGCTGTCCTTGAAGCCACATCTCTGAAAGAAACTTTTAAATGCCATCAATATGTCCCAATTATTGCTGCAAATGCAGAAAGCAAAAGAATGTGGACTGAATAACAAAGCTAGAAAATAAACTAAAGCAAAATTCAATCAAACTTTTCTGATGACTGGATGCACCTGTGAATACCCTCCAAACTTTTTCATCTCCTTTAAACCGCACAACATCTTTTTGCGGTTGATTTTTTCTTTTTCCTTTTCTCTCTTCACTTGTTTTAACCTCATTCATGCCAAACCTCAACATGCTGTGGTTCATCAAAAGACTTGTTATTGTTTATACTATCTATATATTCACAACAGTGAATGATGTGTCCCTCTCTCTCCCTTTTTTCTGTTTGTCCACAGCACAAAGACCCCTAAGCGGGCTGTATTTGCAGGCAGCATGCAGCTGCTGGCTGGCATCAAGCTGTGCACAGGCAGAGTTCTCACCAACCATCCCCATTATGAAGATAAAGAGCTGCGGGAGAGGACCAAACAGGTACTGTAGGGTGCACCATACTGTCAAACACATACCCACACAGGAGTGTGGAAACTACCACAGGGGCTGCAAGATAACACGAACGCAATAAATGGAAAATTTCAGCTCCAAAGTGAATAGATGGTAATTACAGTGTAAGCTTCACAAGTGAAACGTTGATTTAATGCCAATTGAAGAAAGTATTAGCTTAAAGTTAATAGTAGAAACTTAAATTTAACGTGTGGTGGTAACTGTGGTGTGGTGAGTGTGTATAATTGTAGAGGGTGCATTATTGTAGAGGGTAAGTGCACATATGTAATGGTGGAGTTGTGCAGCCAAGAATGTAACTGAAGGAGTGTGTAAATTAGCATTTTAGACTGAGTTGTTGGAGGATATATAGACAGAGGTGTAGTGGAGGGTATATGCAGGTATGTGGGGTATACCGACCTCTTTTTGTGGCTATGTACATTACCCACCTTTAAGCCAAAAAGCCATTGGAATATATAGGAGAGTATACCCACCTACTCTTTGGTGACCTGCCCATCTACCCAGTAGTCCACGCACCTCATCAACTACTGCTACACTACATACTTATTTGGGCATAACATGCATTTATCTGATTCTGTGTATACATTAAGCCGTAGTTTGTATTTCTTGATATGAAATTATGTAGGATTTTATTAGGGATGGGCATGAGATGTGGACTTCAGTATTGGCTCACCTTATAGAGTAATCACTGCCCAACTTCTCACATTTGAACATAGTGCTGTTTTTTTTTTACTATTTAAATTAGGTAAAAGTGTGTTTCAGTATAGAGCTGCATGCAGTGTGTTGCTTTGCTTAGTGCCTCGTTGCTCTGCTGTTGCTCTCACCCTGTTAGCATCACACAGCTAACGTTACCTAACATGTATTAAGGGGTTTAACGACAGAGCTGAACAGGTATGGTGTTGGTGTGAGTTTTCTGGGATCATTTAACAGCTTGGTGTTGGATGTGAGTCGCTACTGCTGTGTTAGCTTGTGCTAACTGGGCAGACTTCTAACTTACCAGGAGGAGAGCGGCAGGGGGGCAGTTCTTCAGTGTTGGGTCTAAGCTATATAATGGCAGCAACAGAAAGTTTGCTAATTTTTCAAATGTTAACCTTTAAGCGTGGTTGTTCAATAAATGAATTTCAAATTGGACTTGTTTCCCAATGTTGGCCAATTAACATTCCTATTCATATGTTGTTTTTCTTGCAAGTTCTTGAATACTGTGTTTAATTTAATACGCATATATAAATATGGAAATGACATTCATTCATTCATTCATTCATTCATTTTCTAACCGCTTCATCCTCTTGAGGGTTGCGGGGGGGCTGGAGCCTATCCCAGCTGACATCGGGCAAGAGGCAGGGTACACCCTGGACAGGTCGCCAGACTATCACAGGGCTGACACATAGAGACAAACAACCATTCACGCTCACATTCACACCTATGGACAATTTAGAGTTACCAATTAACCTAGTCCCCAATCTGCATGTCTTTGGACTGTGGGAGGAAGCCGGAGTGCCCGGAGAGAACCCACTGGAAATGACATATACTAAATAATTTATAATATGACATAACATATGTTTTACATGTAGTTTGCCAAGGAAGGCTGGTTCTAATTCAGTTGGAGGTCAATGTTACAATGGAGGAATGCATCAAGCACAGGAGTCTGTAAATTTGTGAAGGCAATTTTCTAGATTGGAAAGGTTTTATTGTAGTGTTCCTGTAATCAGTTGAAGGTCATGAAGCAGCCATCTTTAAAGACATGCTGCAGTTGTGTGATGCCATGTCGGTTCCAGAGAAATGGTGATAGAATCTGAGTTGTTTTGAACCTGAGGGATGAGAGAGAAAATGGTATACTGAGGTGTATGTTGGCCTGCCACCAAGCTGTATGAGTGGTATTGATTCTTTGGTTTTGAAAGAGGAGCATGGTTTTAATTTAGGTGTCAATAAAATGGTAGTTTTTCAGTAATAGATACAACCTTTATGTTGTGTAGGGGTAAATGGTTACTTTTGTCCATTGTCTGATCTGCTGCAGGTTGGTGGAGAGAAAGTATAGAAATAAATTGTCCATAAAAATAAATTGTCCTTGTTTAGTTTATTGGTCTACTGTGCTAATTATAAACTGGGGTCACAAGGCGTTTCACTCGCATTTCACTCGCATTTGTGACTAAAAATAGGTGTGTGCGAACTGTAAAAAATATTTAGGGGCACATGTGCGCATAAAAAAAATCAGCCGAAGCAGCCTATATTTTTGTCAATAAAAAAAAATATGATAATCTAACCACAAATGTTGGAGGAACTCCAGCCGCCTTCCCTCTTCCCTCTTCCCCATGTGACACGGTTTTGGACAGTTTTCCAAGCCACTGTCAGCACAATTTCACAGACCGGGCGCGTTGGAGGTGCAGCGCACCTGTGCTTCGCCAACTGGGTGTGGCCAAGCGGATTTTGTAAGTTTGGCACACCGTGCGTCCTGGCGCAGCTACTCCTCTATCCCACCTCCATCTCTCCTACCGGCGCAAGTTGGAAAGAGGGAGGAGAGAAGGCGTGGAGTGGGTTTTAGACAGCCCATTCACATCACACCAATCAGATGAGCCCCTCTCCTCACTCTTAAATGCGCTGCGCGAAGGCGTAATGAGAGTTTACTCAATTCGCCATGGCAGAAGAGAACAGCAGCGTCAGACAGCCAAACTTCTCCCAGGAGGAAACTGATGTTTTGGTCCGGGAGGTCCAAGCTCGCAGTGTCCGAATATACGGAACTGCAAGCAGACCTCCACGGGCCGATGATGCAAAGGTAGCCTGGGAGGAGGTCACCACAATTGTAAATCAGTGTTACGTTTCTCTTGTGCGCGTGTGCGCTCTCTCTTTCTCACTCTGTTTCTTTTCTTTTGACTTTTCTAAGATGACAGATGCTGAATATATACTCCCTATCTGATGCTGTGGCTGTTTGTGGTTGGCTGAGAGGGACGTGAACTCATTAGTTTGCAGCTGTGTTAATCAAATCAGGTTGGGTTTCCATTACGCGTGCCAAACGTGCCAAACGGTGCCAATCCCCTTTGATCTGACATCAGATGTGACGGGACAGTCGATATAGAGATACATTTATGTGCTGATTGCAGATAGTTGCATTGAATAGTGGTTTTTTGGGTGTTTATTGCATCGTTAATGTGCCTGATATTCTGGAAACCTGCCTGTGAGGTTTTGGTGACGTGTGCGCACTGCCCGCCAGTCAGCCAAACTTCGGCTTACACCGGCTGCACAGTAGACCTGGTTTCAGCTGGCGAGCTTTTAGCGCACCTTCAGCGAAGCCTTTTGGCACGAAACTGTCACTGCGCCAAGCTGGATCTGTCGACACCTCCCCCTGCTGCGCTGCCACACTCATCTCAGCGCACCTCGGTCTGCCAAACTACCAAACTGAGCGCGCCTCGGGTTGCACTGCTCGAAACTAGTTCTGCGCGGGGTTCGCCACCCTGCGCTGCGCCGGGAAACAAGAGCCCAAAGTGTGGAGGGGATGGACCAGGAAAAGCGGCAGACCAATGGGGAAGCCTGCTCTGTTCTCCCCGCAATTAGGGACCGTTCGCAGGGACGGTTTTTGCTATGGGCAATGTGGGCGACCGCCCAGGGCGCAATCTATGTGAGGGCGCATGAGCACCCCCCAAAAAAAACCTACAAAACTCGCCAGTTTTCTAGACTATCGCTCATTTCCATGTCAAGTTATTGGAGTGGGTGCTGTGGCGCCCCTATTATCACGTTTCAACCAGCAGCAGAAAGGAAAGGCGAATCCTGGCAGTTGTGGGTTGAACGGGGGTCAAAGACAGGAATACGGCAGAGGCTCATAGTGCTCTGCGGCGCAAGATAACGGCTTACTGGCGACAGAGAAGTCCGACTCCAGGTCCAGCAATTTCCTCTTTCAAAGAAAGGCACACTTGCGCTTCAGCCAAAAATAAAACTGGATCGGTGCTCACAGCACAGGACAAAATAGTAGACAGTACATCAAGTGGGCCACTTCAAAAAATGACTGAACCCAAATGAAAGGAGGCTGGAGCACTCGATAAAATTGCAGAGCTTTTAATAAGGTGCAAACAGACTGATGTTTCGACGCTACTGCGTCTTCTTCAGAGTCAAAACCGTTTTGACTCTTGATGTACTGTCTACTAATTTCCTCTTTCGTTGGTGTCATCACTGCCCAGTAGTACCTGGACAACCGAGCCGTGGCGACACACAGGTATGTGGCGTGTCAGAGGAGGAACGAGCCGTTCACATTTCTCTCTTTGTGGCAGGTAACGGCCCACAAACTTCACTGCACTTTAGGGACTGTTCTTTACTTGTCAGGGGAGGAGGGTGGCTGGTTGATTTTTATTTTACTTTTTTATTTTACTTTGATCCCCCCTATGTTAATCACTTATTGATACTGTTTTTGAAGTATGAATAAGTCAGTAAGTAATTTATTTCATTGAAATATCATCGATGTATTATAGAAAAGTGATTTATCTTTTTATAAATGACAAAAGGCACATCTGCCTCATTTTTGCCGTGGTATCATGATACTACTCAGAACTGTGATACTTTCACTGGTATCGTACTGTGGGGGGTTGGGCGGGGGTGGGGTACCGAGGGATGGTTCGCCCAGGGCGTAAAACTAGCCAGGACTGCCTCTGACCTTTCGTCACGGTGCTGCTGCTGGGCAGGGTGGAAATAAGTCCTGCAGAGTTTCAGAGGACCTGGAGAATGTTTTAGGATAGTAATAACATTATGTAATGTAATCATCTTGCAAAGATAATATATATAAGATAATAACATTAAAGACAAAATGAAATTGCAATACTTTTTCAAAACTTGATGATTTTACCTTTCTGTACATTTTGTATACAAATTCATTAAATAATTTTGCTTGTAAATGTCTATTTGCATCACGTTTATTACGGAAAACACATTATTTGATCAATTTACATTGTGCCCCTAAAGTTCTTTGTGCGCTCCATACTTTTTCAACTTAGGAGCACATGTGCTCCTTGGGAAAAAAGTTAGCGTCAAACCCTGGGTCATATTAAATAGGTAAATGATATTTGGGAGGATTTTATTTTGACAGTTGAGATGTGGCCAACATGTTTCAGAAATGGTAATCTTCTGATTATCTGATCAGCTGATGATAGATGATGCCGTGACATTTAATCACGAACTGACTATTATTATAGCTGTATGATCACTTTCTCAACTTTACCTCAGGAAGATCATCTGTGATTAAATTGGTGAAAGTTATGTCCTTTAAGGCATTTACAGGCAAGGCAATACATTTTCCAGGTTCTGATCTCTCAGTTGTTCATTTATCTCTTGTTATGTGTATGTGTAATATGTTTTTCACAATTGCCCGTAAGCTAGTGAAGGTAGTAAGCAAAATGATATCATATAAGGTGTAGGTTTGGGCTTCAGCAGGCAAAACCATTGTTTACATTTTGAAATGATGTGGTTGAGATCTATTTTATTCATTTTACCCTTATTGTGCTCCTCCTGAGCTAACAATGTGGGTGAGGGAGATGTGTGTGGAGGGGAACAGACCCTCAGCTCCTTACTGTGCCAAGCCACGCCCACTATTAAGCAACCTAATTACAGGGTTCCCGCAAATCCTTTAAAAGTCTTAAAAGGCATTGAATTCAGTAATTTAAAAATAAGACCTTAATTGTTATTAAATGTCTTAAATAAATCTTTCAAAGGTACTAAAAATGTTCAGTAGGTTTTTATGAATCCCTTTTTCCTCTGTTGCATTCTAAAATCTCAAAATAATTGGTAACATCTATTTTTAAAAAACAGTACTGAATGCCTCTTGCATTAATGTTATGCAGATCAAGATAGCAAAGCCAACAACACTTATAATTTGTTTCTGGCCAGCATTCCTGAGCAGAGGATCCAGTGTATGCCAGTTAGCTGTCACTGTACCCTGGACAACATGGGAAAAATTGCAAATTAAACGAAAACTGTCTTGAATGAATTCTATGAAAACACTTCGCTGCATTGCCAAAACCAGTACAAGGCAATGCATATGAGGCTCTGTGTATTTAATGCAAAAAATATTAATCTCAGCATGATAGGAAACTAGGGAGGGGAATCCCACCTGCGGAGTGAAAAACCACAAATCGCCAAAAAAAAAAAACAAAACAAAACAAAAAAAAACTTGCCAACAAACGGCAGGTATTTCCCAGTTCTGTTCTACCCTCATCTCCACCATGAGACAAAAAGTGATGTTTTATGTTAGAACAAACCTTTGGGCAAAATTGTTCCTAAGACTAAATAATTAATGTTGGTTCATGTTTTTTTCTCTTATTTTGGTTGTTGGTTGGTTATTGTAAAATTGGTCTTGAATTTCATGCACAGTAGCAATAAAAAGTCTTAAATCTAACTTGCTTTCAGCTGTAGGAACTCTGAATCACATGTTAAGGATTTTATTTAAATCCCTCTCTGAAGCTGAAGACACTCTAACTTCCCTTTCACTGTGACTTTGAGGGCCCTGTTTTAATCGTATAAGCACAGTAAAAATACACAAAGTAGTAGGTGTTAGGCGTACAGACTAAATAATTAATTTTGATATATTAGACAAAATCTTAAATTTGTCCTGCATCCTAAGATGTCAGCTGTTTTACATAAATACACATAAATACAAAAATACAAAACAACGTTTACCTCACTATAAAACCATAATACATATGCTACAAATCACATCAGACATAATGAAAAGTGGATTCATTCCATGTTCATGTGTGCAGCAACTCAAGGTGCAAAAGGGCAGGGTGAAGGTGAAAACAGATGAGTGGGTGTGGTGATAAATAAATACACTCTCAACCAGTCACATCATTGATCTTATGGCTTTGAAACAGCTGTACTCATTTGTTCATAGATAAACCACATTAAACAATAATTTTTGATGCCAATTTAAAGGGCGTCAACCTGTGTGCGCCTCTCCTCTCACCATGTAGACAGACATACTGAGTTTCAGGGTCAGGAAAATAATGTAATGACATGATATTCAGTGGTAGGAAATGTAACACTTTGTATTATAGAGCTGAAAACTGGCTCTCAGTATTCATTCATTTGGCTATGTGACCATGGTGGAATAAGAGGAGAGCGTGATATGGAATAATTTTTTGGCTCATTTTGACCACCAGAGTGGTGTTTCTATCTTTTGGCTGCAATCTTGTGTCCTCAAGCATTCAATGGACAAGTCTCTCTACTGATGACTGATGTGTGACAGCTCTGACTGCCAGGGTTGCCATGATTTCCACTTATTTTCCTCCAGACCCTCTCCGTTCTGCTCCTGCCTCCATATTCATGGTGTCAGTGAAACTTCGGGAAAACCACAACTTTTCACTCAAGGTGAAATATTTTCAGCTCAAGCTGATGTAGTCCGTCTCCACCTAAATGTGAGAGTAGGGATGCCATGGTGAGGATTTTTTTTCAACCAGTTAATGAACCTAGAACACCACTTGTGTCAGTGGGTTTTATAAGAAAAGTTACTTGTTGATGACGCTCCACAGGGGGCTCAGTGTGGAGTGCTTACTTTGATCTTTTAATGTTGATCTTTAGATCTTCCCATCACTTTGAACAATTAGGAATAGTTGGTGTGGCAGTGCCTGCTTTTCTTTTTAATAAACTTGTTACAGTTTTTGGGCAGCAGCTTCCTCAACCTCTTAATCTTCCTCTTCTCTCACGTGATGTGCTCTCTACTCGAGGATGAATGCTTCTTCCCACATCATCTTCTTGGTCTTTGCAACATTAGGCTTGCACTCACCCTGGTTACGCAGTTCCCTGAATATTGCTTTGTGCACAAGGTCCCAGCTTGCTTCTGGCAGAGCTCTGTGCTGTGACTCCGCTGCTACTGCTGCACAGTGCTGAACACTTTCAGTTTAAAACAGTAGCGTCCATTGTCCGACTAAGTATAGTTTTTATATATTTGATGAATGTGGGATAGAAGATTTCACAGGCTGATTTTGGGATTGTTATGGCCTCAAATGCCTGATTTCATAGCAGCTTTTCTTAAAAATTACAAGAAGAAGAAGATATTGTTAATTAACCCCCAAAGGGAAATCAAAATTTTCTTTACTTTGTTGTCACATACACACCTGTCACATACCTGAAATACACACACATGCACAAACAGGGCCTATACATGCATTAAATGGAGAGATATCAGAGCGAGGGGGCTGCCTATGGACATGCGCCCTGGGCGTTTGGCGGTTCAGTTCGTGGCTCGGGGGTGCCTCGGTGAACTGGCTCCTCTCTAGCTACCAGTCCACACTCAAAGTTTGGTCTCAACAAGGACTTGAGCTGGCAGCTCTCTGTTTCCCAACCAAAGTCTCATGGATTGAGCTACTGCTGCCCCAACATGTGATGCATGTTGTGGTGTTTTTTTTGCAATAAAATTGTGGGAGCAAGTGAAAATTGCAAGAATAGTTGTGAGGCTTATCATGAACATTTAGTGTTTTCCACAGAATTGCTAGCAATCAGCTGCCTCTGCTGTTTGTCACAGCCCTAAAGGGCTGTCTGTATGAGCTTCTCTCCTCCTGCTCTCTCTGCTCGGTTAGCACGAGCTAACACAACGCAACATGATCTTACCGCTACTTGTCATATTTTGCTACTTGGACAAAAGCCCCACAGCAATGTCTGTCATTGGCTGTTAATCTCACACTGACACTGAAACAGCTTGATTCTGTCGGTAAACCTGTCAATAAACATTGGATAATGTTAGCCGTGTGATGCTAACAGTTAGGCCCGTCACTGTGTGTATGTGTGTGACTGTCCCAGGCACAGAGCTCTGTTCCCATAGCAGTAGTCTCATGAAAAACAGAAGCCTCTTTTACACTACCTCAACAAGGCAGGAATTTTATCGCTGTTATGCCACTGGGAGGGCAGAGTTGTCTCGCCTTTAAGGCAGCATCGGAGGTTATAACAGCGCTTCATTTATGGACAGCTGGCATTACGGAATCATGGGTGGCATGGATGTGACATTTTGACGAAGTGTTATATGTGTGACCTGTTGCGGCAGATTTAAAAAGTAGCTGATAGCAGTTAGCAGCCAACACAAAGATGAAGCCCAGCAGCAGAAAATGTAAAACCCCGAGGTCCAGGAGCTCCTTACCCTCCAAGTATTGGACGAGATCAGCTGCCATATAACGGGCTGTAAATGATTGTTACTGCCATGCTAATGTCATTGTTATTGTTTAGAAAGCACTGCAGACTCGTATGTTTTATGTCACACTAGAGGCTGATGCTTTTGTGTTCCATGTCACACCTGTCACGCCTCTTTTGCTTCTGCGATGCCAGCATGCTATTTAAAATCACACACCAGAGTGGCATGATGCTGCTGTTGTTTGGTTCTGGGTAAAAATGCAAAGGAGGCATCCAGAAGGGACTTAGTAGCGGTCCTATAGTGCAATCTGTGTGTCAAAAGGGACAGAAAGAAGGGCAGAGTGAATCAGTGAGCTGCTCACAACTCTACAGTGAAATGACATTTCACTCGTTTTTAATACTCTAACATGCGGTAAAGTTGTGTGATTGGACAAAATTGCAAGGTCGCGCTGAATGTGCATTAATTGTTGTAATGGCAATATCCTTTAGGGGCTGGTCTTCATTGTGTAATTGGTGTATGCCCGAACACCATGCAACACCAATAACACCAGCTGCCACAGCAAACCTAGCTCATAGCAAATCTTCTTGTATTCCCAGTTCTTGAATTGACTTTGTTGTAACTACGCTGCCTCCAAGTATCACTTTGTGCTGCAAAATGCAATTCTAACAGCTACTTTTTTGTCTAAGGACTCTTGAAATTGTGATATATGAAGCTTAGGTGCTGACAGTATAAGACCTAGTTGATATTGTCAATACTTGGGTGCTGATTCCATATGTAGTGCAATTTTTAAGCAATTTGATTCTACAAGTATTATGATTCCATATTAATGTTTATTGCCATTTTTGTTTACTTTTTTAACACCGTGGGAGAAAATTAAATTGTACATTTGTAGAGACTGTGTATCAAGAGACATAATTTCAAAAACATTGCACATGAGGTCAATCATTCTCTCTGATTTCATTTCAGCAGCATCATACACTGCAAAGAAAAGTGGTAAATAAATTAATAAATAATTAACTGTTGTTATGGTCTTATTTTAATTCAGTTAAGCACTTTGTGACCTTATTCTGTGAAAGATGTTATATTAAATAAACTTTACTTACTTACTTATATGTACATGTACAATAATACAAATACAAATACAATACAAATAATGCTACATTTAGCTGCATGCTATGCATGCAGCTAAATGTAGCTGCCTCGCAGTATTGTCTCGCAGTATTTCTCATACATTGATTTATTTGTAGCGGTTACCTCAATTTGAGCATTAACAGCCACCTATTTATTTTCTCTGTCTGTTTTTTTTTTCTTTTTCAGTATTTAAAATGGGTTAAATCTTATTCAGTTGAAAAGCTGCATGCAGTGCATTGATTTGAACAGCGCTGCTCTCTCTGTTTGTCAGACCACAAATAAGGCTAGAATTCGCTAGCTAGTGCATCCAGCAGTCCCTCAGCCTCTTCCCACCCCGAGACTACTTCGCCAAAGGGAGAGTGGAAGCTCTGGAGACAGACTAAGAAGCAGCTGTAGCACCTCAAATTCAGCCAGTGCAAACACCAGTTCTGGGGTTCACATTGGACTGGGTCTAATCTGTGTAGGTTTGTGCCGATTTCCGGTTTAACCGGTTCGGTCTGGTTTAAGAGCTCCACCCAGTTTAATTCATGTCAACCGGATAAACCGGTCCGCTCCGCTGTCTGCTGCTGCTGCGAGAGATCAAATTTCATTGGGGGCGGGGAAAAGTGCGAGGGAGTCAGCAGTCATTCAGTTTGTTGCCCTAGTAACCCGTTTCCACTGAAGAAGTTCCTGGTACTGCTGGGACTACTACAGGAACATCCTCTCGCTCGGCCCTCTCAACCGCCGTGTCTCTACTGAGAGAGCGGAGTCGGAGGAAGGTTCCTTGGTGTCCTTCTATGTCTTCTTCTTCTTGTGTAACCTTGTGTGTATTGGCGGTTAATACAGCATTACTGCCACCTAGTGGATTGGAAGCGCATTACACCTATAATGGGCTTTTATTGGGAAAAATAGCTCAAATGCGACCCCCTGTGGTAAAATAATGTATATAATTCGATACATCAGTTCGGTTAGATATTTGGCTTTAAATCAAACCAGTTGGAAAATTTTCAAACCGGCACAAGCCTAAATCTGTGTAACAGCAGCAACAGAAAGTTTACTTATCCAGTGGGGAGTTTGCACTGCACTGGCTGAAGTCTGGGTGCTATCTGGGCAGCTGAAGGTCTCTGTCCTTACAGTGTCTGCTATTTTCTGCTTTCTTGCTTCGGCTTTATTTTTCTTGAAAGGGATATGATGTCACGTTACTTGTAGATTACAACAGTAAAGCAGCAACTTCTATCCACCTCCACATTTAGAATATATTGATTCAGACATTTAAAAAAAAAAAAGAAAAAGAATTTAAAAAAGCAATACTTTAGAGATTCGATTTTCTTCCCCAACCCTATTCCCAAGAACATTTTCATTTATCACTTCAGTAAAACAGACAGCTTTATGTATTTTTCTGATTGTCTTTAATTTATGTTTGCATTAAAGTCTTGACAGTGAATCTAAAATCTGAAAGTCAGGCTGTTCAGAATGTTTATATATCAGACCAAATCATGTCATGTTACACTCAGGAAGACCAAATTAGCCTTTCTGCCATGGTAACTATAAAAGTGTTAAAGTATAGATACACATTATTTGATGTGTCTTTTCATGGTCCCCATTTTATTGTGGTACTATACAACCATTAGCTTTTGTTTTGCTACTGGAATCAAAGTCTTTTCCCAGAGCTTGAGCTGTTGCTGTAATAGCAGAGAAATCACTATTATGTGACTGCAACTAAAACCACATTGCCTCATTCATCCATCTCACCCAGCTCTGTGCCAGTGTCTTGTGTGAGAGACAAGGGACTTGTCTGCAGATGGGGGCCAGTGACCTGCTCTGATTGTGTGAATGAATATGGGATCAGAAGATGCACAGTGTGCATCCATTAAATCAGACTGAGTAGTAACGTGGGGAAAATGGAGCTTGAAAATGCTGCACTCCAGTAAAGGAGAGATGAATGGTGACGCTCGCCCTTGAGTGCATCTTAGTAATGTATGGGAGAAATGCTGCAGAAGAACATTGTTTTTGCAAAGGGTTTACATTAATGGAGAAAACCACTTTTCAAAGCAAACTGAGTAAATGAAATCTTTCAGTTTGATTCTGTTGATTTTACTCATTTAATTGTTTTTTTTTAAATTGCATTAAATATGTTTTCAAAATGTCTGTTTTTTTTCGTTTGTGTGAATTTGCATCTGATATTAGCCAGATTATAAGAATTTGCAATACAAAACTTGACATCCAAATCACAAAAACAGATCACAAAAACAAGCTGTAAACACAACCACACAGGACTGATAGAAAAACTAAATTAGCTTCCCTGTTATTCATTTGTGTTTGTGCGTTTGTGTGTCTTTTTCACAATGAGCAGGAAGTAGTGTGTGGGTCATCTCTTGGGTAGATGAGCTTATGTTTTGCCTCCCAGTGGGAAGTCAGCCGAGCTGAGCCGCTGGCCAGGCCTGAGCTTAGTGTGGAGCTCATTAATGATCCACAACACTGGTGCAGACCTTGTGGGCTCTAAGTGTGTGTGTGTCTGTGTGTGGCATTGAGAAGGAAAACTGTAAAATGCATTTTCAGACATTTGTAAGAACCTTAATGATGTTTCACAAAGTAATTCATTAGTGGACAAAGAACACAGTTCTTTTTTTTTTTTTTTTTTTTTTTTTGTCTTTCTGAATTAATTCATATACCCAGCAGGCATACATTCTGAATTGGGAAGCAGCCTTTAAAAAGGTTTATTTTTAGAGTATGTAAACAGTAGCACAAATACACCCTTCCAAGAAAACTGTGTACAGGGTTTCCTAAGCAGAAAAGGTAGAGCGTGTTTTCTCCAGAAAATCAAAGAACATAGTGTAATTCAGAGGTTTTAAGGAGAGTGCCTGTATTAGTCTGTATTTTGTCTTTTTGCCAGCAAATCCCATGAAAAGACCAAGACCAAGACCAACAATGCGTTATGTCACCTCTCAATACTTTATTACTTCCCTATCTTGTCTGAGATTCTCAGCTCCAAATTCATTTGTGTTAAAAGGAGTCACAAATACAAAATTTCCTCAAACAACTGGGCTCTAACAGGATGAAATAGTGTAGGGGTGTAAAACATATAGCCAGTGGGCCAGAACCAGCCCGCCAAATGGTCCAATCCGGCCTACTATATAGACCCCTGACCAGAATACAGTTCTCTGATATATCAAAGAATACTTACTGTGAGTATGTTTAAAGATATCTAACACTGTGCAAAAATGTTGTCAATCAGCAACTTCAGTTCAAAAGAATCTGTATCAGGAAATGTGCGGATAAATGCACATGTAATGACAGTGAGAATTAGACTGACTGAATGGGGAAAATCTGAGACAGTTGAAACTGAACTTTTTTTTCTTAAGACATCTCAGACTGTTCATCTGTTTAGTAAAAAGATTAATGTCTACAGAATGTAATTGTAATGCTTTACACAAAAAAGGGAAAACATTAGAGCTGATGGTGTTTATAAGCTACTGTGTGATGGTTTTATTGGTCCGGCCCATCTGAGATCAAATTGTGCTGTGTGTGGCCCCCGTTTGAGCCCAGGGGATGAGGGGAGTAACATAAAATGTTTACCGGGTGTTTTTGGAAGAAGGAGAGAGTAGAGCAGGTTAACTTTAACTGGACAGTTATTTATTTACAAAAAAACAGAATATAATGCGAATGTAAAGCGAGCTGCTCCAAATGAGTAGCCGGACCACCTATAAAACAAAAGCAATAGAAAACGTGAATTCGGGCCAACAAAGCAGCAACTACCAAACACCCTGCCTTCCACACCAAGGGAGTACTCACCGGCCGTTTAACGCGAAAATGCTTCTAGGCTACCTGACAACACGCGCCACACACACAGCTCTGCTGCCACAGTCCAATGAACAACCAACTCGCAGCCAGTCCTTCCGCTTTTTATGGTTCCCCCATTTTGAAGTGGCTTCAGGTGTGCTGATCCACCTGTAATGAGGGAGAGGCGGGACACAAAGAAAAACAACACACAGGCCAGCGGCCGTAACAGGCCCATGAACTAAAATGAGAAATAATGAAATCATGCGCTTGCTGGGGACTATTCTCAGTGGTGGATTAATATATATTTGTTACTCTTGTGAGTATGTACAGCAGCAAGATGGTGTATGTAGGATGTACTCAAAATAAACTACAGTGTGATCATGTCGACCCATGCAACAGTGTCGCTCACTGATATTTTCATAATAGTTTTTGGACAATGATAGAGCTCTATGGCACAGAGGATATACATACCAGACTTTGATACACACACAATATTTGATCAGTTTATAGTTGGTTTGGGTGTTTTCGTGAGCTTTACTGACAGTAAGAAATATTTAGAATGTCATTTTTTATTTTTCGCATTCAAACCTTTCACACAAAAGCCGAAACAAATATTCCCATTACACGCATTCCACTGAAAATTGAGTGTTTGCATTATCACCCAATCATCGTTGTTTTCACTATAATAAATCCACACTCAACTCTACTCACTGGAGACAAAAGTTACAGTGTGGTCATATATCCCATGGATAGGGCCATGTATTTGTAATGAGTGTAAATGCTGAACTTTATTGCACTGGTTTTCATCAGTGAAGACTGGACTGAACAGAGTCCAGGTGTGTTTATCATATGTTGTAGTGTTGTACCAAAGAGTTCAAAGCTTCAATGCTTCAGTGCTCCATTTGAGTGTTGTACTGTCTTTTTTTTTTCTTTTTTCTTTTCTTTATTGGAAAACCTCAACTGAAGCTTTGAATGTGATGCATGGCCTTTAATACCCAGCTTAAGTGTCAGTTTTTAGTGGACATCTTATAATAACAGGGCTCAGTAGATCTCTCAGGAAAGACAGTGAGCTGATATGCTTCCATTGCTGGTAATAACAATAATAATAGTAACTAGTTCATACCCTTTGAGTGCACAGTTGCCCACGTACAGTTTCACATGGTGTATGTTTGGGATACAGGTCATAGGGAATTGCAGAATAAATAGTCAACTGAACCCATTAAGAAGAGCAATGTATTCAGACAGTTTTTGTGAATTTGACTGTACGATTGCTTTATTGAAAGTACAGTAGTACCATTGCCAATAGTGGGATAGTTAGTGGGCTAAAACTGTACATTAGTAGTTGAGGTAGCACGCTGAAAGGCAGAAAAGTCATTGCCTTATAGAAGCTCAGTTTTAGTAAGTTTTCCAACTTTTGCCAAGAGAGAACTTTAGATATTGATCCCTAGATTATGTTCCTAGGAAGAGATCGATTTTAAGTGTTTTTCAAAAAATTCAAAATGGAGGAAATCTATATAACTGGAAGTTATGGGTTCTTAGGCAAATTTGTTCCTCATGAGGAGAGGCATCTCTGTGCAAAGTTTCATGTCTCTACGACATACGGGGCATGAGATATGCCCATTCAAAGTTTGCAATATCATTCGGTTGCTATAGCGCCCCTCTTTTGCCAATTGATGTAATAGTGCTTCATTCGCATCCTCCCATGACCCTCTACCACTGTGCCAAATTTCACATGGATTGACCAAGTCAGTGAGGAGAAAAACTCGGAACAGACACACAGACAGAGTGTTCGTCATTTTATAGTAAGATAACCCTACCTTTATCGGCTGCAGCTGATGTCTGTCTGAGGTGGATGCTTATATTAACGCGCATGCACAGTGTAACTCCACTGCTTGGCTACAGCTGATGTCCATTTGAGGTTAGTTCAGGCTTCCCTTTCATTATAGTGTAGCTGGCTGTTCTGGTGTGTCTGTCGAGCGAGCTCTTCCCTGTGCGTCTCTGTTGGCATAAGAACTGACCCCGCTTAACAACTGACCCCGGTCTCCCCTAGCTATACTCACGAACACACAGACACACAAAGCTGAGGGGCATGGGGCAACTTCCCACGCGCACATACACCTACACAACATGGCAATTGGTTAGCTTGTCAATGTGACATCAATGTGCACGTTTTATCAGTGTAAATGTAATTAATAAGCCTACCTTCATCGGCTGCAGCTGAGATGGTGTCTGTTTGAGGTGGATGCATATATTAACACGCGTGCACAGTGTAACTCTGCTGCTCGGCTACAGCTGATGTCCGTTGGAGGTGGATACATATATCAACGCGCGTGCGCAGTAACTTGTGGGGTGAATGCATCAACTTTGTAAAAGAATATACTAATAATGGTGTAATTTTTTGGAAAATTAGCTTCGTCACCTTCTACCTATGCTAATCCTCAATGCCTATGTGCAGTTTCACATAGATTGACCACGTCAGTGAGTAGAAAAACGTGGGACAGACACACCCACAGACAGACAGAGTTTTTGTCATTATATAGTAAGATAATAATAATTATCGTAATGCTATTGCTTATCCTACATGGTCTGGTTTTGCAGTATATCTTTCACAGAGACTAGACTTCTGACATGTTTTATGTCCACAACATACTTTAATCTAAAGCACTTGGAAATGACAGGTTATATGTTACCTTGACAACCAAGCATGTTAAACCTTTTTTTGTTGGCTACTTGCCATTGCAAGCAATTGCTGCTATAGATGTTCTCTTTACATTTGTTGTCTTTATAATCTTTACTTTATTTGTCAGAGAGGACACGGTTTTTGCAAGATCAGTATCCATTTTACTGTGTGACTGTATGAAAAGAATTTCGACACTGATGTCTGAGGAAATCTACTGATAGCGAATAGTCATTATTTTATATGTTGCCTTATTTCTATGGGCGTCCCAACATTCATAGAAATTGAAACTGTTGCAAAAAAAAAAAAAAAAAAAAAAAACCTGCACTGCTATATACCAAAGTTTCTGAAGGAGGTGTGGGTGGGCTTACAGAGAATAGATGGCCTTGAGTTGACATTTCAAATTGACATGCGATTCGCACAAATTGCTGGCCTTAGCTGTGAAAAGACGTGTATCCTTTCAAAGTTAAAATGAACAATATGAAAGCATCTCAGTGAGCTGTGCAGGTAACACGTTTAGACATAGATGGCAGCAGCATTCATCCACGTTTATTTTTTACCCCTCTACAGTTTTTTGGACATTATTGAACAAATATTCTAAAAAAATATATAGATATAGATTTAGATATACACGACTGCTAAACCTGTTAAGCGGTATGTTAGCGTTGCTGTCGTGAGCATGGTAGTGTGTTGACTAAAAGAAAAAAATGTGTTATTAATTAACACAGAAGTGCAGCAAAATAAATAATATAGTTTAACATGTTTGTTTCAACAGTTTGCCTTCAAATATTCATTAAAAAGGTGACAAAAATTATCTCTCATTTCTTTAGTTTGTAAAACAGTAACTCAGAATGTAATTCAGATTCTGTACACAATATTAATAGTACAACAAAATAAAATATACCGCAAATTAAACATTTACACAGTTCCTAAGTACAAAAAAATGTACCCTGGGACATCTGGACCTTTATGCTGTGCCATTTCTCCTCTAATCATCATGCTATAACCTGTGACAGACTGTTATGCTACCATAACTACTGCACATTCACATATATGTTGTTTTTGTCGAGCCACGAGCATCACGTGGGTTTACATTACTAAAGGTTTGTGACAAAGTCACTTGCCGACAGCGACTCTCGTGTGCCCATGGCATGAGAGGAGAGAGAGAGACAATGTGCTGCTGCCAGAGGAGACGCTGAATGAGTTCCCTCTGAGCGGTAACTTGCTAAAAGAGTCTGAGAAGGCCAGGGCTGTTCATAAAACATTCAGGACACCCAGGCCTGACGACACCACAGTTCATTCCACACTAGTGAAGCTGCTCTTCAGAGTCAAAGTTTTGCTTTCAGTCATGCTTGTTGTTGCCGTGGGTAACAGTATGATATCAACATGTTAATAAGTTGAAATATCTCAAGTATCATAATATGAATTTTCATGTCATATTAAAAATTATATTAGTATCACTGTGAACAATATAATATGGCACACCCCTAACAGAAATATTAAAAAAAAATTGTTTTGATTTTTATATAAGTAAATAATAAAATAGTGTTAGTCATCCCTCAGTTAGTAGCCAGATCCGACTCTGACTCTTAAAATGAACTCATTCATCACTTCCTATCTGATGGACACTCAGTAGTTTACTCTCGTGAACAAGCCCGGTTCTAGGCAGGCACATATGAGGGGGCAGTCATAAATGTGAAGGGGGCATCATGCTCCAGCACATTTTTGCCATAGGTAGAGCTGACAAATAAAGGTCACTCACTCACTCACTCACTCACTCGCAGGATGTGGGGACGCTGTGTGAGTGCCCTATAGAGGGTGTCAAAGCACTGTGGTCTCAAATGTGCTCGCTGCTTATTTTGTTGTTGATAACAGTGTTTTCTACATGGAATTGGGTTGTTGTTAGCTGTGTGTCCAACCCCCAACCAAAGAAATGGATTGCACTTTGTCGGGCCTCTACCCTAAGACCTGTCCAACTTGGGTGTCCCACCTGAAGACTAAGCTCCTGCTGGTATAGCTCTTAGGGTCACTGAGGCACACAAACCCCCTGACCACAATAAGGTGGCAATCCCTCAGGGAGGAAAACTGAAAAATAAAATAAACAAAAAATAAAATAAAAATTAAGAAAAAATAAAATAAAAACATCCTTCATCCAGGCACAACCAACATCTTAACATTTATCTTATTGGATGGCCATTAGGCATCTAGACATATTAAAAATAAATTTGAACCTAATAATTACAATAACCTCACTATAGGCACAAAGCTAGTCTTATAAAAAAAAAAACTTATCAAACTTACAAACACAACAGATATAGGCTAGAGCAGAACATTTTATATTTTTTTGTTTTGTTTTGTTTTTTGTCATTTTTTTTTCTTTTTTTGTTTATTTTGCCAGCAATTTAACAGATTTCTCTTCACTCTCCTTCGAGCTGCTGAAAGCTGCAGGAGTGAAAAGTTAATAAAAGCTTTGTAAAAATCGCTGTGATTATCAAAAACCAGCATGCAGAACTAGAGGCTGGGCGGGGCTTTATGTTGGGGTCTGGCACACACAGGGCATTTGTCCTCAGTATGTGACATACAGCAGGCACTCATCTCTCGCTGTGCTTGTGTGATTGAAGAAACGTTCGCACTGACAGGCTCACTCTTTGTTGTTAACTACATATTAAGTATCTCATAACACGAGACGCTACGACGAGTTTAACTGAGCTTCACCTACTGCTGCATTCTGCCTCACTGAGACTGAGAAACCTGATGCAGATGCATCTTGGCTCATTTGCATACTAAACAGTGATTGGGTGTTTACTGGGGGGAGGGTCTCTGCCGACTGCAGACAGTAACTGTGCATTCACACCAAAAGCGTCATGAGCGCCAGTGGTCGCTCAGGTCGCTGGCATCGCGCTGCCTGGCAGCAGCTCCAGCAGGCGCTTGTAGTGGCCAAAGGGGCGGGGCCGGCTGCTGCAGATGTGTCCAGGCTGTTCACTTTACAAGGATGAACAAATATATCATATATGTCTTCACTTTGTATTATCCATGACTTTCATTGCACAATTAAAAAACGCTAATAAACACAGTCAATATAGCTTTTATGAGTCTTATAATTAAGCAATATCACACGAGAGGGAGTGATGTTGTACTGTGATATCGTCACGGCTGTGATTCGGTTGTAGGCACGAGGCCACAGGCCGAGTGCCGAAGACAGTTATATTTATACAACAGTTCAACAGTTAAATAAGCAAGGCTGATTAAGAAATGTTGAAAAATGAGGACAAAATAGATAATTTAAGCATTTTATTTGTCTTCCGCCAACAAAAATAGTTCCCTCAGGACTCCGCTGTCACCGTTGCTATGTAACGCAAACATGGTGCGCCAGGCACTTACCCTTTATACACATTTATCTGCACGTTTCCATTAATTGTGCAGCCGGTGAAATAAGTCTCTGGTGACTGCATGGTGGACTGTGGCTTCACAGGCACAGCCGACTCTGCCTTCTGATCTGACAGTATGTTGCTTTTCTCCAAGTCATTGAGCTCCGCTGATGAAACACTGACAAACCTGGATGTGTGCTCAGATGGATTCAGCTTCTCCTCTCCCTCATCTTCCTCTGATGACCATTCATAGTTCAATTCAAAACTTATTTTAGGAAATAAATCCATATTTTTGGCTGTTTGACAGTGGATGAATTAATTAGCCTGCAACGCAACTGCTGACCTAACTGACACTAACCGTCAGTTTTGATTTGATTGTTGATTGCAATCAGCTGTGAGGCGGAGTGATACATACACAGTGAAATAACCGTGATGTTGTACTCCAATATCATCACAGTTTTACTGTCTCTCGACCAAACAGATTGCAGGGCCGGAACTAACTGTTGTATAATTATGATTTTACTCTCCTGTTGGCACGTAGGACCACTGAGAAATGTAATTGGTGGTGGAGTGGAGACAGATGAGAAAACTTTTTAGTTTTGTGCCTTTTTTGGCAGATTTGATTTGAGGGGGCAAGACATTTGTTTAAGGGGGCATTGCCCCCTATTGCCCCTGCGTAGAACCGGCCTAGTGAACTGACATCCAGACACCCATAAATTTTGCAGGTGATGTGTCACATGACTCTAATTTTCATAAGTATACAATAACTGTGGGATTGTTAGCAGAATGTAGTTTACAGCCCCCGCACATTACTTAGGCTATGTCCGGTCTTTGAGGGCTCTATATAGCACATACATTTCACACTCAGAATTCAGACATTCAGATTAAACGGTGAGGGTAAATATAGTGCAACATGTTGAAAAAACAGAGTGATTTCAGTCACAGCTGTCTTCTGAACATGATGTAGAAACTTTCACGTTGGTTTGTCGCTTCAATTTTCCACCCCTCATTTAAACCAAAACTCATTTAAACAGTACTGGGTTGTTTTGTCCCTGATAAACAATTCTGTTGTTACGGGTCGAATATTTAAATGTGTTGTTGTGTGAAATTGGTCAAAAGTTTTATTTCTTGTGCTACAAAAAAAAGATGAACCATAACAGATTTCAGAAAGTTGAGCTTGGTTATGTTTCAACACTCTTGTTTTTGTTCTTCCCCTGATTCTGTTTTCAGTAAACATGTTATAATTGAATCTAAACCAACTTTCATCAAAACTGTAATTCAGAAAATAAACGTGTCTGGTAATTGAGTTCCAGGAGAGAAGTTTTCTCCTTCCAACAATATTGGTGTTAAATTACAGAGCTAGATGATCTTTAGGGGGAAAAAGCAATCAAAAAGCCACACACGTAAATAAACTTCTTCAACTTCTATTCTGTGTGTGTGTATTTTGCAGGTGTATCAGGTGTATGCTCGTCAATCCCCGGAGGACGTCTATGACATCCTGAGGTCTATCGGGGCCGACTATGTGGTGCTGGAAAACAGCATCTGCTACGAGCGGAGGCACCGGCGAGGCTGCAGACTGAGGGACCTGCTCGACCTGGCCAACGGACATGTGGGTGGCATTTGTTTAACGTGACTCATCGTGATTGAGCGCGCGCGCGCGTGTGTGTGTGTGTGTGTGTGTGTGTGTGTGTGTGTGTGTGTGTGGCCGCATGTGCCATCCCCACTGCCAACTTCTGTGACTGGGTGAAAGCTCTCAGCCTCCACTAAGATCAATAGTCTCACTTCTCATCTGCACGTCACTGTCTCTCACTCTCTTGCTGTCGCTCTCTCTTTCATCCCCCCCCCCCAATCCTGCTCCTCCTCCTCCCCCCATCTCTTTTTATTTTGATGTTGGATGCGGCACACTGGCTATTTGGATTACCAGAGGCGAGACAAGCTTCAGTCTGGCTGTCTGGCTCAGTGTGGTGTAAGACACATGAAACACAGAGCTGGTGTGTGTGTCTCTGTTTGTGACAGCGTAAATGTCACACAGCATACACAACACATCTGACATGTAGACAGCTTTATTGAAGGAATGCTGCGTTTACATCTGTTTGTTCTTTTTTCTCTCTCTCACTGTTGTTTTTTTCTTTCTAACTTTTATGTCTTTGTGTTTCAATTTCTTTTCCTTTTTTGTTTTTCCCCTCTTTCAAATCTGTGTCAATCTCTCTCTGAATCTGTCTGTCTCCCTTTCTAAAAAAAAATGTATATATATATATATATATATATATATATATATATATATAGTTCTTTTCATCTTTAAACTACGTGCCCCGTGTTTTCTCTCTTACTGAGGTAGATATAAGAGTTGAAACTGAATCAGAATTCTCTCCTGTGTTCTCTTGCTGTGTCTCTCTCTTCAAACAACAGGTGGTCCTAGTCCTAGTGATTTACATGAATGAATATAAAAATAATAATAATATCAAAAAACAACATCAAAAGAACCCCAAAACTTGCCAAGTGTGGCTTTTGAAGCTCTAAAAACCTGTGACTGTGTTCACAAACATTCTAAGAATACTCTCAGAGAGCTCCTGACATAACCTAAAAATTTCTAACAAGAGGTCCTAGCTGAGGAGTGATGTAGGAAAATTTCAGAACAACTCTGATCAAGGAACTTTTACCTCAGTGAGGAGGTGTGGTTGATCCAGTTGCTTGGTATGTTGCATTCTTTAAAAAAACTAGTCCATACCCACTGGTAGCTTTGTCACCTTCTACCTATGCCGATCCTCAATGCCTGTGTGCAGTTTCACATAGATTGACCACGTCAGTGAGTAGAAAAACATGGGACAGACAGAATGACTGACTGACAGAATGACACACTGACAGTTTCAGTGATTATGTACAACATACCATACCATGACTTAGTCATACCAAAAATTAAAATAAAAAAAAAAAACATTTGGCCACAAGGGGAGCCACAGCGATCGGTCACATTTTAGCCATTTTTAAGCATTTTTCTGTTGTTATAGCGCCACCCAGTTGCCAGTTAGAGTTAAATTTCTCCAGTCACCTTGAGGCGTCCCGTTCTACATATCTACCAAGTTCAGTAAAAATCGATGTGGCGGTTAGGCCTAGATAAGAAATTAGCTCTCTAGCACCCCCATTTTGTTTGATGGGGTCAATAATGGAGGGGTCCCCTCAGATTGTGTGTGGTCATATGCCTACAAAGTTGCGTGGTGATCGATGAAACCCTTGAGATGTTATACACCTTTATGTGATGAGCCGCGCCCTCCACAATATTCATTGCCTTATAGAAGCTCAGTTTTAGTAAGTTTTCCAACTTTTGCCAAGAGGGAACTTTAGATATTGGTCCCTAGATTATGTTCACTGAGTTTCATGCAGATCGATGAGTCTCCTCATGAGGCAGATTTGTTCCTCATGAGGAGAGGCGTCTCTGTGCAAAGTTTCATGTCTCTACGACATACGGGGCATGAGATATGCCCATTCAAAGTTTGCAATATCATTCGGTTGCTATAGCGCCCCTCTTTGGCCAATTGATGTAATAGTGCTTCATTCGCACCCTCCCATGACCCTCTACCACTGTGCCAAATTTCACATGGATTGACCAAGTCAGTGAGGAGAAAAACTCGGAACAGACACACAGACAGAGTGTTCGTCATTTTATAGTAAGATGTGATTGGTTGATCAAAAAGAAAAAAATAGAGATAAAATGCACTCTTAATGGGCATAGAATTAACAGTGAAATCGATTAGCCTAATCACAGAATTCAGTCTCCATGAAGACATGAACATATACTTTTGTAACTTTTTTTTTTTGCAACATTTTTGTTGAAGAAATTATGAGCCTCACTGTAAAGGTAGCCTATGTGTTTAACAACACAGGCTTGTGCTTTTAGTTGTTCAATTTATTTGCTCACATTTATTTACCGTGCTGGTGAATTCTATATTAACATCTTAGTGTTTGGAACTTGTGATCACTCTCATTTTAGGCATAATGGTGTTTCTTTTTTTAAAGATATTTTTCAACATTTTGCCTTTAATGGACAGGGCAGGTGGGTGTGAGCGGGGGGGGGGATGGCATGCAGCAAATGACCAAAGGCTGGATTTGACCCTGGGCCGCTGCGGCAGCAGCCTTGTACATGGGGTGCCTGCTCTACCCACTAAGCCACCGACGACCCGCGTAATGGTGTTTCTGCGTTAGATGGGAGATGTGAGTGCATGTCTAATGACATTGGCCACAAACATCCCTGTGCGAGGGATAATCTGAAGCATTTTAATAACTCAGTGTCATCCAGCGTTTGGAGAATATTTCTTCTACCTCTTTTCCCTTTTAAAAAAATCTTCAGTCTTTTAAAAGTCCTCCTCCCTACTCCTAACAGTTATTCACCTTAGAAGCTATCTTAAGGGCAAAGATGCTATATGAAAAACCTTTATCTTTACCAGCATCTAGTCTTCACTGTGAGGGGAAATTCTTAGAGAATGTCACAATTCTAAGAGTTTCTTTCGAATTTCCTCACCAGGAGCAACTCTTTGTATCAGGAAGCTTTATGACTATGCCCCCAGATTTCAAATCACAAGTATTTCGCTACTGCCTAACATATTCATGACTAAATAAGCAACAATCAATTTAGTTCTGAAAGTTCTGAAATGTGCAACAGTGCATCAGTACAGCCCCAGGACTGCTTCATCAGGTCTGTGTGGGTGTGGTTTGATCAGATGTGACTGACACTTCTCTAAAAATGAAGAAACAACCTCAGTCACATTTTGATCTAAAGGTTACTTGTATATGATTTGTGCACAGAAATATCCACCTCAAAATAGTGAGAAATGCAAGGACAAAACACAAATTACAAAAAACACTTGTGAAATAACCCAAACTGTGTGAACCTTGGCAGACAATAGTGTTGTCATGGCAATCTGATCACTCATCGTTGGAAGATGATTGAGAAAATAGGTTTCCAAGGCCTTTAAAATGTTCCTTTAATACCGATGAGGAGCATCTTATTCATTTCTTCGTTCTTTGGAGCATTGTTATGTTTGGAATTATATATATCAAATGTATTTGGTCTCTAGTACCATTTACGGTTATTTATAGAAAAATAATCACCATTCTTTAGTATTTCTTTCTAGTTCCTTTTTTTCATTTCCAAAAAAAGCTATTCATCAATCCATCAAACTTCTTGCAGTACAGGAACATGTTTCCTAACTGCATTGAGGGGAAAAATCCTATCTTATTTTAGAATTGGAATTTGGCAATTACAGAACTGTCCTAACATGGGAAGTTTTAATAATAACAATAGTAACAATTCCAAGGTAGGAATCCCAAGTCAGAATGGTGTAGACCGTGGGTGTCATACTCATTTAGTTTACTGGTCATACATGGCCCAATTTGATACAGAGTAAGCCGGACCAGTAAAACTATTTCATAATAACCAGTGAATACCAGCACCTCCCAATTGTTCCCTTTCTCTTAGTGTAAAGAAGCACAAGTTCATTCTGGAAACATTTATCCATTCAAACAGATGATGAACAGTCTGAGATGTCTTTAAAAAAGTGGAATTTTAACAACATTTCTCAGTTTTTCCACATTTAGTCAGTCAGTCATGTGCATTTTTCCATACACTTCCACCCCTGTGTAATGCTGTCATCACCACACCAGACTAAAGTGGAAGTGATTGAGGAAGCAGGTGAAGTTATTCCCTGCCTTATTAAGCATTTACAAATAATGAGCATAGCGTTAGTTCAGGCAGGACACGATGCCAAGCTCAGCCCACATCCCAGCTACATCAGCTGTTATCAAACAGCCCAATCAACTGATGGAGAAGACAACTTTCCATGACTTTCCATGTAGGCGCATGGAAGGGCAGATAAGTGTGCTCTCTCTGCCTTAAGGGTTTCCATGTAGGCACATGGAAAGGTTGTTTTAAGATATAAGTCTGATAGAGATCATTTTGCAGTGAAGGTTCTGATTGTTAATATTTATAATGTTCAGTATCTTTAAATATGACCACAATAAGTACTCATTGTTTTATTTAGAGAACTGTATTCTGGGTGAAAAGTCTCTAAAGGCTTCTCACTGTTTAATTTTCTCCTGAAACCTGGCACCTCTTGGCCC
The DNA here is from genome assembly GCF_011397635.1 of Epinephelus fuscoguttatus. Taxonomy (NCBI): domain Eukaryota; kingdom Metazoa; phylum Chordata; class Actinopteri; order Perciformes; family Serranidae; genus Epinephelus; species Epinephelus fuscoguttatus. The sequence continues at coordinate 9,089,894 of NC_064753.1, forward strand.
TTACATGTGCAGCAATATTAGATGTTCAAAGTGACGCTAATTGGACAGGGCGTCCACCATGAAACTGTGCTGTGTGTATAGATCCTCAGTGCTGCCAGGCTGAAGATGTGTGTGAAGCATCAGTATTTTAGAATATGTAGGTTCTTTGCAGCAGCATCCATATATGAAGCATTGTCCACTGTCATGGCTACATTGGAGCCATCAACTACAACTTGACCGGTTTGCAGCGCCATACCGCGAGGGTGTAATTATAGTTTGCCCATGATCGCACGCTAGCCAGTCAGTGACAAGTGAGAGCTGTTGATATTATGTCTTGTCACACCCGGTATAATCCAAGATACAGGCATGACAAGACGAGTGCTGAAGATTCAAATCTACAGTTACAGCTAGAAGGTAAGATAGGAGGTCCGAGATAGGAGAGGACGCAGCCATGAGTTTAGGACTTGCTTCTGTAAAAGGAAGAAAGGATTTTTCCTGTGTTTGAAAGTAAAGATAGGACAAGCAGTTAGGATATTTTTCTCTAATGAGGCCCCTGATCCAGCTGGCAGGAATGCAAAGTGCAATTAGAGGCTGTGAGAGGCTGTCGGTCACCCTGCTGTTGGTGTTTATTTACAGCAGCTAACTGTCTGTTTATTAACACGTCTCTTTTAAGAACATACATTAGTGTTAACCTTCTGTCATTCTTGTTGCTGTTGATTATGACATGCTCATTCTCTGTATCATCAGATCATGGACGGACCGGGAGAGAATGACCCAGACCTTGTCCCGGCCTCCCACCCTCGATTCTGCGAGGCCATCAAGACAGACACGGCGGCTTACACTGCACTATTCACCAGAACATTCCAGAACAAAACCTTCCATGTGTACCGGCTCAAGAAGAAGCGCAAGAAAAGCACCAAGAGCTCGTCAGAGCCCATTGCGACTCAGTAGCAGGTTCAGGGTTGTGAGAAAACCCCCATCAGAGGCCAAAGGGGAGAGAGACGGAGGAGAAGAAGAGATAAAAAGCACTGAGTCCTCGCTGTTCCTCTGTCTCCTCTGCACTGTGCCCAGCTGTGATCATGCCCATTATTTTTTCAACACATGGCTCTGTGAACTGTGGTGTTAGAGCAGTGTGCCGGTTCAAGCTTGGGGCTGCATTGTTTTAGTTAGTGGAGTGTGGAAGCACCTATAGGAGTCCTGCTTCGGGCTGTTCTGTGTCCAGCCACCCACCCTGCCATTCTCTCAGCACTCACTAGTGCAGATAAACAGACACAGAAATGACTATTAGGCCTCTAAGTAGTGTCTGGAATACCACAAGCAACTACTAATTATTTAGTTTCATTAGAAGCAGTCAGTGTCATTTCTGCACAGCATCATGAAATGAACAAAACACTAATCACTGCTACTTCTAAATACTGTAATAGAATTATTGTTTTCCTCTCATACAGGGTAGACCTGGGGTTCAGCAACATTAATCAAAATTAGATTCAGCATCAAATCAGAATAATTTAAAAATCATTTATTCAATCTATTATTTTAGTTTTGCTTTGAGCACATTTAAAAGTCACAAATAACTTTATAAAGTCAAAAGTTAAAACTTTGAGATTGACATGAAATACTCATTACAATAAGTAAAAGAAAGTATTTCCAGATAAATACAGTACATTACAAATAGAGAGAGAAACTATGTTTTACTGAGATTAACAAATCTGGGGATTGTCAAAGTCTTTCTTTTACGATTATTCATTCTTGGAAAGTGCAAGTTGCCACCGCAGCTCTGACTTATATCAGTAATAAAGTGTATAAAGGGTAGACATTTGGGATCAAATAAACTATCAAAATTTGATAAACATTTAAACTTGAACGTGCCATATTTGAACAGGGTTGATTAAAACTGCAATGGGCTGTTTTTAAATACCCTAAAGTATATATATAAATCTAGTGAGGAGCTTTCATGTAATTTTTTAAAAGAAATTATGAAGGTCTAATTGGAAATGACCTAGAAAAGTATTTCCTACTTTGACAAACAGTTTCAACTCAAGGTGCAGTTAACTAGCTTGTTTCATAGCCTTTAACTGCATTAGTGCATGAATCAGAAATCAGAAATGGATCTGTTTGCATGAAGTTGCACAGCAAATTAATTCATCAATCTGTGCGTCTGCAAAATATATGGTAAAAGATGCTTTGGGTGCTTTTGTGACTACTTGAAGGGCTAGTTGAACTACTGTGGTTGGCGAGCTAACCACCAATATGCTAGCCAGCTGAGACATGCTAGCGCTACACAATAGATCACAGAGCTTCTTTTCTATTTTGTTTGTACTGTGCTGTGGCACTCTGTTCTCTGTCTTGTACATAATTTCATTAAATGAAGATTTAATTGAAGAGGGGGGTAAAAGCATGCAAAGAAGCCTTCTAACTGCCTCGTTAGCTTGGTTTTGCTAACGGGACCATTTCATACAGTTTTTTCAAAAGTCGTATTTGTACTAGTGACTTCTGCCTCATACTTCTCTGTGAACCAGTCCTCTTTTGTGGAGCACTATATGCTTCGATAGAGGAGTTAAATCAAAGTGCACAGTGCCACAAAGCTAATAAGCTACGATAGCATCCTCCATTTTGGACACTGTGGCTTTTTGTTCCCCCAAAGGTCAGCACTGTAGAGATGGCTCGCTATTGGTCAAAGGTGCACATCTGTGGTTTAAATTCATCATATCTGAAGCTGAAAAATTCAAACAGGTTAACTTCAACACAGCAAGTGAATCCACAGAGCATGGCGATCCCATTGAAATGAACTGATTACTGGTGTGGCCGAGCCTTTGCAATGTTATCCATAGCACTACTAAGATTGGTTGGCCATTGTAGGTAAAACGCAGCTGGGGAAGGCAGGTATTATTCAGGGAATGAACTCCTCACTTTTTTAAAGATTAAAGTTATAACTTTATTACAAAAAAACTCAGATATTCTGTGAGATTATTAAATCATACATTTTTGAGAAAAAAAATCTAAAATTCTCTGAGATTGAACACAAATTTATGAAGAAAAAATGGGGGGAAATTGTGGTGTTTTTTTTTTTTTTGGTTACAAAACCACATCACTTAAATTTGCAAGGTTGGATCAACCTCATCATGCTGTGGTCATCACTGGTGGGAATTCAAGCAAATGCTGAGACATTGAATGAACATTTAAACATCCAATCAAGACATCCCCTTATGGTTCAAAAACAGTTCCAAAATGAAAGCTGTGTCAACATCTGCAGCGTTACCTGGCCTATAGCTTGATGCATGTCATTCTCTCTCTCTGTCTCTCTATCTCTCTCCCCCTTTCACACTTAGCTGCCCTATCAATTTAAGGCAAAAATGCCCCCAAAAATGCCAAAATGTGACATTAACACAGACAGGCCTATTCAGCTGTTCTACCCAAGTTCATGTACACATTGTGCATTCAGCAGCTTTATACATCCCAAAACCTGAAAATAATAAATCAGCTTAGTCTAAATATAGTAACCCAGTGTTTCCCACATAGGACACGAGCCCAGGAGACTTGATCTCCTAGGTGACCTATTCATCCATCATGACTTTCTCCCTATGTGGACCATAGTGCTCCTTATTCTACGACACCTGACATAATGGCCGTTTTTGAGGTTTTTCATTTTAAATTTATGACTTTATAATATCAGAGAATATTCATGTTTTTTTCATGTAAATTTGTAAATTTAATCTCGGAAATTCTGAGTTTTTTTCTTGGATCACTACCCCTCTCCCCTAGTTCCATATTCTTTTTTTTTTTTCTTTTAACCTACGGTGGCCCTAATTTGCTGCCGTACTCTTGACCTTGGAAATTGCTGTGATCCCAACTCAAGGTCCAGATCTGCTTTCTGCTGAGCTTTTAACCATATCACACAGTCATGTATAAGTACTGTGGATAAAACAGATCAGCCTCCATCAGAACTTAGCAAACTCCATCTACTGATTAAGACTGTTGGTTGTGGTTGAAAGCTCCGGCTGGACTTGCATGGTTACACTACTTATCTTATGGTCACGTAAGTAAGTAAGGTCAAGTAAAAACATTGTTAATAATGCTGATTCCATGCTTCTATTTCTGATAAGTTTCCTTTAAAAAGCACATGACATGACTTCAACTTGACTGCGGTGTTGTCCTGTTTGTACCTGAGGTATCTTTTCAGCTAGTGGAGTTTATGAAGACAGCTGGGGGTCGTGCTCAGCTGTGGTTTATGTGGGAGAGAGCAGCATTGACCATTAGCTGGACTTGGCACTCTTCGGCTCGGCACATTTGGCTCAGCCGTGATAGATGCTATCAATTACCCCTGAACAGAAAGCGGAAATAATTTTGTTAGTTTCAATTCCCGCCTGGGTGGAAACAGGTTCCACCGGTGCTTAAATGTGTTTTTGCTGTAAAACTGAGGTCAAAGCTGGTACCAAGTGATATTTGTGACATTGTTGTTGTTGTTGCTGTTGGCTCCGCGATTCTCATCAGCAGCAGCCTCAACCTTTTCACTCTCTCTTCTATCTCCCACACACACAGCCACAAACACACATGAATAATGTAAGTGGCGAGGAAATTGCAGCAGGCTGACAACGACGCTGATTCCCCGCCGCAATCCAAAATAGTTTGTGATAGAGAGAGAGAGAGAGGGGGCCAACACTTGCATATCAAACTGAGGCTTTGTGGTTGGAAAAGAAAGTGGGGATGAGCAGGGGGAGTAGGGAGGGCAGGAAAGGCTCATGTTTAAACAGCAGAGCAGAGATGAGAGCATGGATTCACAATGATCTGAACCCCTTCCTCATTCTCCGTTTCTTCTTTGGAACCAAAGGGAAAGCAGGGGAGAGGAGGTGATTGAAAGGCTGGAGCTGTGTCAGTAATTATAGGGTGGCCAGTCAGAGTTGCCTGTTACAATGAGCCGTTATGTGGGTTCGACACACACTCATTTTTCTCTCTCAGTCTGCCTATATTTGTACACTTGTTAATAAGGACCTCTGTCTTTGATAATCCGCACACTCGCAGATGCACGTACACTCCTGCACACAGTTGTTGTGTTGCTTTTGAAACCGTTGTTGTTCGTTAACCGTGTGGCCTCATTGTAATGCATACCAATGGGATCAGTGTGGAACAGCACCACTTGTTCTCCCCCTCTCGCCTTCATATTGGATGTTTAATTTAGGAGATGTCTGATTGCTTTATTTGAGAGCGAAGTGATTCCATTATGTTTGTCTAATAAGAGTGTACTAATGTAATATTTTTTTTCAGCATTCTTAATTTCCATACATATTGGGATTAGTAGTTCATTGGGAGGCACGCCGTCTGCCTATGGTTTGTCTTAATGAAAAGGGGATGAAGAAATCCATTAACTTGTGTGCAGATGTGGAATTCAGCTCAGCACTTCCTAAGGCACGTTTTTTAAAGCACTAGTCGATGCTACTGAAACAAATGCAGCCACTTAAATACATATTTATGCTTGGGAAACGAAAAGATTGAATAAAGAGAGAGAAAATTAAGAGAGAGCTTTCCAATATAAATAACTAAAGGCCAGATTCAAATTGTATTCTGTAATAAAACAACACATTTTCTTCTACAGAAATCTGTAATAATGATAACAACTTTTTTGCAGTCTTTGTATCTTACCACTATATGGCCAAAACTATATGGACGCCATTTCATTACACCCATCTTGATAAAATGATCTCAGCTCAAGGTCCTTTTGCTGAGTTATCCTGGAGCTTTCAGCATTATCAAATGCTCCTCATCCACAGATTGAGTTTGCTCAAGACCTAACTCTCCATGCTCCTGAGCACCTCTCATACTGGCTCTATGTTGTTTTTAAGTAACTGTTGTGTTTGTCCTCCTCCTATTTTAGAATTTTTTGTTTGAATATTTGGTCCAAGGTTTTATATCTTGTTTTTTTTTTTTTTACGCTCCTGTAAACTGTTGGATGAATACTGTTATTGTTGTTGCAATTTTTTTCTGGTAAAGTGAATAGAGCAGAGTGATTTGAAAATGGTTGCCCATACAGCCGTGTTTAGTCCTAGTTAAAGGAATTCACCTACAAAATCACCATTTGTGTATCAACTACTCATCCGTGTTACATTAAATTCGTGAAGAAAACTGTTTTCTCGTATGTCTCCACAGTGAATGAAGAGTCCAAAAACAGAAAATACAGATTGGGGGGGTGTTGGACTGGCTGGTAAATCTGGCTACAGCCCTGTTTCCAAGGTCAGGAACTGAACTGTCATGCTTAATTACACCCATATGTAATTTGCACGTTATTTCAAAGCATGGGTGTAAAAATGCTGCTGAACAGCCTCTTTTCTTCTGGGGAGGCTGTCAAAAACATGCTGGAACCTGGCTGCAGGGATTTGGCTCTCAGACGGCATATGAATTCATCCCAAAGGTGTTGGATGAGGTTGAGGTCAGAGCTCAGTGCAGGTCCACACCATTCAAGTACACAGTATGTGTGCTCTGGCTGTGAAGTACACGTGTTGCTGTCTTTAGGGGGGTCAGTCATGGTTTTAGTGTGTTTGGGGGCATGGTGGTGCTGAAGCTTGGGTAAAAATGTACTCAGATTTTTTTTGTTAATTTCACTGTAATTTAATTAGTATTCATGATGAGCTGCAGCTATGACGCATGTGCCAGTCTTAGACAAACCATCTGACATTCTCTGGAAGCATCTAAACAGACGGATCCCACTGAGCCAGTGCCATGTAAATACATTGAAGCTATTAGTGAATGTGAAATTTCCACATGGAGCATAAGGGTCTAAAATAACATGTAATGAAGCAACACTATAATCCCTCCACACATTGGTACTTTAGAGGTGATTGACAGGTTTTTCTATAGAGGTTCCTGGTACAATATGATTGGCTGACATGTAGGCCACTCTTGAGTTCACACTGAGATAAATGCTCGGAACTGATGCACCTTAAAGGCTACATTATTGCTTAAGAGCTGCTTGTGACCCTAAACGTCATCTTCAGCACAAGCGCTGTTACATGTAAAATCTGTCAACAGTGGAAACCGTCTGCTCCTGTGTTTATTTGAAAGAAGAATATTGTATTATGTATGTCAGTGCCTTTGGTCATTTTCTCCATTTTGCTCTATTTCTTTTTCTACAAATCCACCAAGCAAATTCTGTACAGCAGGGTTTTCTACTGCAGGTCATTTTCATATCAGAAATCATACAAACTAGTAAATGTTTACTCTGCAGCTAAAATTGTTCTCATTGCCAAACACGTAATTGGTGGAAAGGATATAAAAGATACATGAGTCAAGTAAGAGTCTGCTCCAATGCCAGTGTTAGATATTAGCCACATCAATGGCAGTATGATGAATAAAGTATTTCTTTTTCCAACAATGTTGTTTATTGTTTGTCATTATGTAAGGCCGGAACCTTCATTTTCCGTTTCTTTCAACTCTACAGTTTCTTTTTTCAGATGCAGTCACGATTCAGCACAGTCACTGGTGCAAACAAATGAATTTATTGAGAAAAAAAAATCAAAGCAAATACAAAACACTTACATAACTGTCCAAAGCTCATCACCATCTTGATGATAAAAAAAGATATGTTCGATTTTATTTATTTTTTTTTCTCAGTAGCTGCACATTTTAAATCTATGTGGTGCTTTCTTGACAAAAAGCAATATTTGTAATTAATCTATCTTTGTATTTACAAATGATGTAAAAACATTAACTTTGTTCACAACATGTCTGCACCCGGAACACAACATTTAAGAAGCCGTTGTATGGTACAAATGAATGGTGGTGGGGAGTGAGCTGCTTCTCACAGCTGCGGAGAGAGAAGTGTAGCATGAAGTGCCTCCATCCTTCACCACTCTGCGTGGCTCAGGCTCGGCCCTTTTCTACAGAGGAATAAAAAACAAAAAAACAAACAAGCATCCCCCCTTTAGGAAATCCCTACTGTCTTTAAAAAAGAAAAGCCTGTGTGTCCTAGTTTGAAGCATCATCCCACAGTGGACTGAACCCTCACCTGACCGGCAAGTCTCTTATTTTTAAAAGCTGCATTGTTGCCCTGGCTTTTAAGAAAATAGCGTGTTTCTGGAAAGCTGCAATCTGGGAATCGACTCCTCTGTCGACTTTTTTTTTTTTTTTTTTTTAAGTACCCGCAATCCTTTGGTTTTTTCCAGCATGACAGCAAGCCATCAGCTCCTATTAGGATTAGTGGCCTGACATGTTTTCACACACTCCTACCCTTTAACTGCTCTCTGCCGACAGGCTCGGCTCTGCCAGCGTGGAGAAGAATAAAAAGAGCATGATGAGAGCTCTGCTGCTTCTTCCAGCAGAATACAGCGTCTGAAATGCCAGGAGAAGCCAGGTCGGCTTTTTGGAGGATTGCAGGGAGGCGGGGTAGTGGTGGGATGAGGTTAGGACACATGACTTTTATATTTATGCCATTTGCTGTGCAACAAACCGTTTCAGCAGAAAACTGCTGCTCCCAGCATCACCCTCCTCTCTACAGCTCCCTTCAGAGCAACTGAGCTCCATGGTGCACTGGTGACACATTTCGCCACAGAGCAAGGCATGGTAAGATGCTTCCTCTCTGCCTCTCCTTCCCATTTGCTCCCTGATTCAACCCTTTACCTTGTAATCATCTCTCTTATCAAAGGTAAAAAGAACTGGTCCTTCTCAGACTCAGCGCTCCTCTTTCCCTTTGCTGCTTTTTTATTGGGCTTTGCCTCTTCTTCCTTTTTACTCCAATTGTTCATACCAGTTCCACAACAGCAGGAGTTTTGGAGTTGAGAGGGGGAAAAAAAAAGATCCATCAAACTGATGTGAAAAGGAAGCCAAACAAGAGGAACACTCTGCTGACAATTCACAGCTTGGATAATAACTGCAGACTTATTATTTCCCTGCAGTTTTCAGTCCATTTTCCATCATTCAAGAAAATGTGGTAATTTAGCAAGGGGCAATAGATAAATGTTGCGTATGGCACAGGTATCACAGCTCAGAACTATATATGAATAATCACCTCAATCTCCTTCCTCCTCCTCCTCCTCCTCCTCCTCCTTCCGTTTGTATTTATTGAGTAGTCACCTTGGAAAGCCGTTTGACATAGTTTGTATTCTACCGTGCAATCATCTGTTAAAATAGTCTCTTGCAGCCGCCACATTTGGTATGCCTGAGGAAGAGCGTACGTGGAACAGAGCAACAGAGCAAGTATTTCCTCCCTCCCGCAGTCCGCTCGTCCGCTCCCATTTCTTTGTTACAAAGCTGTTTGAATTTTTGTGCACTCTCCCTTGGGTGAGCAGGAACGCGCAGCGGAGGAGCGCGAATGAGAATAGGAAATCACATGAAGACGAAGGCGCAGTAGTAAGTAGAAAGCTTGATGTCTTACAACCCACAGAGCATTGAAACTTGAAACACCCAACCAATACAGAATTACTCAACCCAGTGAAGGACACATTACCAGAAGAAAGAATAATAATCTCACCCTGCAACCCAGTGCTGGCTGAAGCACGTTTTTTTCTCATACAAACATTGACAGAAGCTGTGTACAGCCAGGCAGCGAGAACACAATGTGTCCACTATATACTGAAAATCCAAACTCTGTGATGTATGGGCTACTCAGTATGATCCCACTCATCTTCTCTGCCGAATCATGTAACAGTGCGGAGCTGAATATATGTTAGAGTCCTTTGTTTATTTACAAAGATTTCATTCAGCAGCAAGGTGCTAAAAATACATTTCATGTGGCATTGATTTGCTCAGGTATAAAAAATAACCTGGCCAAAACATTTTCATTTCACATTTGAGGCCTTCAGCTGACACTCATCCAGAGCAGCTCACAATGAGTGTTAGAAAATAGAGGAAATTTGGGGTTTCAGTGGCTGTGACTGGAACAGATTTTTTTGACAGTGAAGCTAAGCTCCATCATGATGAGTAGCCCGGCTAGAGAGTGACGTTCTGAAGCCTTTAACCTGACTGGCAGGTTTGATAACGTCTGCTCCTGCAAAATTTTGTCATCTAAGGTAGAGGGAGCGCAGAGCGACAGGCTCTTTTCACAGGGACACTTTCATCTGCCACGTTGCTGATTGACGGGGCTCATCATCCAGTAAATACAACACCTTCCGTGTCAGTTGTCAGCGAGCGAGGTGTGTGGAGAGATGTCTCTCTGTCAGTCAGTCTCTCACTGTTTTCCCACCTCAGCCGTCGCTAAGCGTCTGCTAATTGATTGTTTCGGGATGGCCCGTTATCAGGGTCCTATCAGTTGGTCTGTGTGAGCTCAGAGGTCACTGGCCTCGGCTCGCTCATACAGCGCCCGCAGCTTCTCAAAGCGAGGCCCCCACTCCCCTAGTGTCTCCTCCCTCCTCCCCTCTCCTCCTCCACCCTCCCCGCCACTCCCCCCGTCCAGCCCTGCTGAGCTGAAAGAGCTGAGGGAGCCAGCAGGTGAGCCCCCTCCCTCAGTGGAGAACACCTGCAGGGAGTCGAAAGGCCCCGTGTCTGGATGCTGGTCAGCATCGCGGATGATCTCACACAGGTAGCGGGCCAGGTCCTGGCTGGAGAAGGACAGGGAGCGACGAGCCAGCTGGGAGGGGCGGGCCTGGCCCTGGGCTGGGAGTCTGGTGGGGGGGACATCCCTGCGGAGGCTGGTAGTGGTGGTGGCAGTGGAGGATGTGGAGGCTGCCGATGGGGGCAGGGTGGTGGAGCTGGTTGTACGGCTGAGAGAGTCCAGCGGCTGGGTGGAGGGTGGGGCTGGGGTTGACTGGTGAAGGAGGTGATGGTGGTGGTGGAGGGAAGGAGGAGGGTGGTGCAGGGCTCTGGAGCGGCAGTACTGGACCGACTGCGCCGGGCTCGGCTGGAGGGATTTCTGCAGCTCCGCCATGTCGTAGGCGTTCTGGACACACACAGATCAACACATGTTCATTCAGACACGCACATGCAAAAGCAGAGGAAGAGTCTCAGTTAGCACAGGAACTGCAAGAGCTCAGAAATGAGAGCAGACAGAAGAACGAGCCAGAGTGAAAGATGGAATGTTTTGGTGAGAGAGATGAGGCATAAAAAAATGAAATGTGACAGAGAGAGAGCAGAAAAATGAAAAGTGAGCAGAAAAACAATCAGCTCCCCCCATAACGTTTACTGTGAATGTTCCACCTATTTAAGTTTCCAATCTATCTCCATTTACTACCTCAGAGAAGTCATCGTAATTTTGAGTATCTGTGTGAGTGAGTGAGACCAAGAAGATAAAAATATGAGTGGAGGTGATTCAGAAAGGAGATGAAGGGTGTCTCTCTTTCTATCCATCTCTTGTAAGCACTGGTGCATTGGGGTTTAGGAGCCGCCAATACTTTCATATATACTGTAACAGCCAATCACTTCAGTGCTAATGTCATTCCACCAAAACTGTAACCACGGCAGCAGAGATGAAAAAAATAAATAAATAAAAATGGAGCGATGTAGGAGGAGGAGGAGGGGGAGGAATAAATGATACACATAGAGGAGGTGTGGGTCGCTTTGTAAAACTGATTATGTGATGAGTGGAAAGTGCTGATTTTATTTCTCCAGAGAGTTTTCAAACAAGACTCTTGAGAATTAACTGCAGCATCTGCTCTGCTATAGGGTATCATAACTGTGTGTGTGTGTGTGTGTGTGTGTGTGTGTGTGTGTGTGTGTATGTGTGTGTTTTGTATGTTTGGCTGCAGGTGATTTACAGAACAGAATACAAGACCTTGAGGGTTTTTGGGTAAAGACAAGGTGTGGCAACAATCTATGTAAGCAAGTCATGTTTCTCCTGTGTGTGTGTGTGTGTGTGTGTGCGCGCGTGCGAGCGGCCACATGTGTTTGTCTCGATCAAAGCTGTGATATTATGCAAGCTCTTAAGTACTGTTGAGTGCTTGTGGGTTATAGTGGCTGTTGGAGAGAGGAGATAAGGATTTTGCGTGGGCCTAATTAAAACGCTAGCACACACACACACACACGCACACGCACACACACACACACACATGCACGCACACGCACACACACACACACACACACACACATACACTCACACACTCACACAGTGAATGATTTTATTCCAAACTGAACTGACTTGATCCACTATAAAACTGCTATACTGCATCCACAGTTAAGTATTTGCAAATAAAAGCAATCTTAAAAAGAATGGAGTTGAAAACATTTAACCTTCATGCAAGCAGTTCAATACAACAGCTTGATGGTGTATCACACTTCACAGTACACTTAACTAGCAAAGTGTGTTAGTGTGCTTCTGTGCATAGTTCATTTTGTTAACAAAAACAATCATTGAAAAATGTTTGTCACAGACTTTTTTCCATGACTAAGATGAGAAAAAATAGATCTTTGATAATAAAACAGAAACAGATGTCGGTTTTGTTTTCATTGAAAAGACTAAAATGTTAGTGGTGAGCTATTGGACTGTATGAGCAGTGTCGGGTAAGGGTTACTTTAAAAGTAATCAAAGTACGTTACTGCGTTACTTTTTAAAAAAGTAACCAGTTACTTTACTGCATTACTCCCTGAGTAAAGTAACTCAATTACTTTTAAAGTACTTCCAACGTTAGTCCCTGAGAAATGTAACTCAAGCACTTTTAAAGTACTTTTGAGTATTCTACATTTCCTATTGGGCAATGGACCACAGGGCGCTAAGCCTACATTTTTTTGTCTCCAAAATTAAAGTTATGGACCACTTGCCCTTCACTTTGATCCAATTCTCCCATCACAGCCGTCACTTTGACCAGTAGAAACACAGAACGATCTGCTGCCGTAGACAACTGTAGCTATGACAACAACACCCCAGTGTTTTTAATATTTCCTCTAGGGATGTTACCACACAGAGTAAAAGGGGGAAATGATGGTGTGAAACAGCAGAGGCACTTTGTCAAATCGCTGAGTTAACGTTACTGTCATTAGCATCAAGCTAGCAAACAATGTTACATCCTCATGGTCGGACATAAAGTAATAACATTAACAAATAGTGGCGGGGCTTTTACTCACCACAACTGCAGAGGCTCCCGGCTTCATTTGAAACAAACTACATTATAGACGATCCGTTATTTATTAATCCCTCTGTGTGTTTATATATTTACTTTTTATCCGCTCCGTTGTCTTCATAAAGTTAACATATCGCATTTCAAACTCAACACTTGTTTCAAATTAAAAGCCCCTTATAACCTCGGCTAGAGAATCCCTCCATTTTCTAAATAGGCTTTTATTCTGAAACATTTGTCAGAACTTTCTGTGGAGGATACAGTAGCTTGACAGTTTACGTATGGCGCTTCAAATGTAGCTCCTGCCATCTGCTGACGCTTTTAGGTGACTACAACAACATGTCGGCTGGCACGTGAACAGACACAGTGACTGAAATAATAGTGAAAGTAATAAAAATAGGACAAGAATAACCTAATGACATCACACACGCCGTGAAAGACGACCAGGGATAATTGGTGAGTACCAGCGTGTAGCGTGTACCAGGCATAATGCAAGTCCTGAGTCTGAAATATGTCTGTCAGCAAGTCCTGCTCCACCTATTTAGACTCCACCGTAGACAATGGCAGCATTTCTCCGACCACGTAGCGAGTCACAAGCTCCGTGGCTTCTTTCAGACTGATAGGTTTAACGTTATCTCCGTTAGTAGAACCTTAAGACAGCCGTTGCTGTTTTGGAGCTGAAGGACCAGCGTTCTAAAAGTAACGGAAGTAAGTGATGTCTTGTTTGAAAATGAACTCAAGTATTTGATTACTCAAACAGCAAACTAACACGTTAGGTTACTCGTTACTGCAAAAAGTAATCAAAGTACTCTAACGCCTTACTTTGTAACACGTTATACCCAACTCTGCATATGAGTGCTATGAGACTGGAGCACCCACAGGTTGGTAAACACCAGTAAATAGTCAGTGCCAGGATGTTTCAATAGTCTGCAAAACTCTCTCACTGGAGCAGTGTCAGCCATTAAGCGAGTTTTGAGCTGTAATTTGTCAGAAAATAAGCAGCGCTGTGTGTCTGACTGCATGGTGGAGCTGTTAAATGGATTTGTCAAGTTGTTTCGTGCAGCGGTGGCTGTTGGCTTGACAGACAGGTGACTGACAGAGCTGAAATTCCAGTTTTAATCATTCACTCTGTGAGTGGACTTAAAATGAAACCTCCACACTAGGGCTGTCAACGAATATTCTAAATTCGAATTTAAATTCAAATTTGAAAAATAATGGACCTTTGAATGTGAAAATTGATATTCGATTGTGGAGAGAAAAAAAAACACCACCGCAGCTGTCCTCTTTGCGAGTGGGCGTTGGCATCAGACGAGCATTTCTCCAGCCTGGTCGACAAGCGGTTCTACTCCCAGCTGTTGTCTCCGTCACCCGGCTTGACACATTCGCTCGCGGCTTGCGCAGAAAATAGACCAGACACCGAAACGATCGCTGCAGGGAACGAGCCGGTCACGGTCCGATGCTTCGAGGCTATTTGCAGTGCTTCCGCGGGCAGTGTGGTCACGGGTCAGAGGGGGGGGCGAGGCGAGCGAGAGGTCTGCAGTCGTTTATAACGTAATGTTATAGATAATTGTTTTATGTGTTTTAATGTGTAGGTATGTAAATGTTTTCAAAGACGTTTATGTTGAACTAAAAATACCTACAAGTAGGCTAGTTATGTTTCCTTGTATTAATACATATACAAGTATGTCTCCTTGTATTAGTTTGCCCTCTTGTGGACATAATGCGGGAAAAAAAAAAAAATCGAATGGTTCGAACCTATGAGTTATTTTTAGAAGGAATATTCAAACGTCATTTTTGAGCAATTTTGACAGCCCTACTCCGCACTAACATGTTGCAGTTAAAGAAGGAATTTAGGCTGAAATAAAGGTATTTTTTGGCCTCCTTACAATTAGACTGATTAGTTAGAGTTTGCAGTGAACCTGGGTACAAATCCTAGTTGTTGTAGTAGTTATTTATGGTCTGAAGTTTTGAGATTTTGAGCTTTTCAAATAATGATCAGTAAGTGTGTGCTCATAAATCGTCCTTTAAACCTGTCAAAAACTTGCAATTGTGTGGAAACTATCTGTAGAAAAAAATCATGTCTAAATGAAATTTCTACACAATTCACCTTGATTCTGATTTGACTAAAGTAATAACTAATAGTTGACTAAAATGTAATGAAGTTTCATTGAATAAAAGTTAACTAAAACTATGTTAAAAAAATATTATGTGATGAAAACATAACAAACATTTTCATTTAAAGATGAAGTCTGTATCTAAAATAGCTGTCCAACAAGAAGTGTCTTTCTGTAAGTGTATGTATGTGTGTGTGTTTATCAGGGTGTCGTACCTGATCCTCTTCCCCGCCTCCCTCCTCGTCATAGTTGAGGACGTTCTCTCGGATGTCCTCCCAGCCGTCGTGGTGGGCTGAGACATGGTAAACACCCTCTTTCAGCCCTTTGTAGCTCCTCCAGCGAGTGTAGAGGAAAATGCCCAACAGCAGCACTGGAGTAAAGACAGACAGTTGGTGGAGGCTCATCAGTGCAGGCATTAGCATTACAATTTCAATGATTAAGATCCTGCAGCCAATTAAGGAATGGCCCTAGAGAGAGGTGCTCTTTGATGGAGTTGGCCTTGAGCATCGTTTGCCAAAAAATGTGAGCTGAAATATGATGAGTTGTAGGGTTCAACTGATAATGATTCTTTGGGGTTAACAAGAGTTATTTTACAGCTACTATTTGACAAAATATATCTCAAGGATTTCAAGGCGTGTTTGCAACAGGTACCTTTTTACTCAAGTGATCTGTTGGGGGCCAGCAGTACTTTACACACACTTCTCACGAAAACAGAGTCAAAAACTTTCTAAGCAACACCCCCCTTATCTTATTGTATTTACTGGTGGAAGAAAGAAGTCAGAGATTCCCAGGGCTGGCAAAATTGAGTATCTGTGCATCCCCAGGAGACCAGTCCCACCTGAGCCACTGTTTTTCGAAGCTGAATTGACTACAACAAACAAACTGTGCCCAGGACTCTACCTCATTCACTTCTTGATAAGGCAACCATGTTACGATACAGTTGCCATACTCCAGCAGATAAGGAGCAACACTAGCATTCGTTCAGAGTCATATTTCTGACTTCAGCACTTTTTTCATGATATAATAATAATGCCTTGTTTTTAAAATGTATTTATTGTTGTTAGGGCTGCCACTTAAAAGTCATTGAGTCAAATCATCCTCTGTGACCCCTCAGTGGAATCCAAAGTCTTCAAGTCGCTCCATTGAAAAATCATGTGACATCATGCGCTGGTGGTTAATTGATGAGAGAAGCTGAAACCTGAGGTGGAGTGGTTAGTAAACTAGGTTATTGTAACCATGTGTTGCATCAGAAATCTAAAGTGTGGTGGCCTTTCAAACTTTTGAAGGACAGAACTTAAATGCAAACTATGCACTAACATCTAACATGGCAACCCACTTGAAAACCATTGAAACCATTTTCGGGGCAGGTACTACAGGCAATAAGTCCATTTACAAGGCTATGTTATATGTTATGTATACCTCTGCAAGGCCCACCCCATGCACAGAGGTAAAGATGACACCATCAGCTTCAACCCAAAGCACTCTGGATTTCAAGCCCCTGCTCACAGAGACACAGAAACTAGCAATTACTGTCAGCATGGCAAATTTCATTGTACTCCATATGATAGGTGACTACTTTGTGAGATTTAAAAAGCTGATGAAAACTCTAAGGGCCAGGGTACACTGCTCCTAAAGGAGCCACTGTTGTGCGCGCATTGTTGGCAAAATACAACACAATGAGAGAAGTGGTTATGGAGCAAATTAAGCACAGTGCAGCAGTACATCTCACAACTGACACTTGGACGGGACAGCAAATGGAAGCTTACATGACAGTCACTGCCCATTTTATTCCACATGACTGGCATCTGGAGTGAAAGAGATGGGAGAGAGTCAGACACTGACTGAGCAAAGTCATGGATGCATATGGCATTCCAAGAGAAATAACAAGTGGCTGTCGTACATAACAACACAGCAAAACATGATTCTGTGTTCAGACATGTTAACCAAGGACCTGTCCTTGGGGACTGTGTGAGGGGTTTGTTGCTCAGTGTAGACATTGCAATTATGCATTAACAAAGCCCTGAAAGAGGAACTGGTCTGTCTAGCAGCTTAGCATAGCAGCTGCAAAGTGTCTGGTCAGTCATTGAAATAAAAGTGCTTAAGCCACAGCAGCACTTGAAGCAAAAAACAAAACAAAACAAAAAAAAAAAAACAAACTGAACACAAACTGACTGAAAGATGTGCCAACTGGCTGGAACGCCACAATCTACATGCTTGACTGTCTTGTGGAACATTGATGGTAAAGTCACCTCAGTGCTGTCCAACCCTGGTACCACCGAGAGGGCCGACTGAGATTTAAACTTTAAACAACTTTCCAGTGGAGAATCAAACAGGACATTATTTCTGTTCTGAAGCCCATTGTCATTCTGGTGGAGTTACTGTCCCAGGACATAAATGTCTGCCTGTTTGCCACTCTGCTTATGATCATCAACATGAAGACACACCATCTGCAAGTGTGTGAGGATGACAGTGCAGCCACTAAGCACTGAAGGACAAGCTCACAGCAAATTTTGACAGGATGTGGGAGCTGACAAGGAGACTACTTGGAAACAGTACGTATATACAAGCTGCAGTTCTTGATAACAAATGTACATTCTTAGAGGATGTTCAATGCGACAAGGTATATCAAACAATGGCACATCTGACCGAGAGTGTGTCTGAAAACTACCCAGGGAGCAGCACAAATGGAACGCGAGGACATCAGCATGGAGGAAACTGAGCCTACTCCTAAAAGAAAAAAAATGACAATGAGAAGGAGATAGTCATTCTGATGATGACGTCAACTGATGAAGATCATCATTTATAAGACTCAAAGCTCAGCTCTCCATGAAATTTGGGCAAACTAGTTTTCCTCCCACATGTCAAGGCTGAAAAGGAACACTGCATATCACGGGTAAGTAAGACCACTCATCTACCTTGTGATTAGTGCAGACAATCACTCAGAAAGATCGAAATGTACTAATGGCAAGTGTTTAATTTGTTTATTTGTTCATGCGTAATTTATTTATTTTACATGTAAAGAGAAATACAGTAGCCTACTAACCGTATATTGAAGACAAGAAGTTAGGCAATAAAAGCAGGCAATGCCATGAATTTACTGTTATTTTCATTTAAAAATAATTACAAAATTAAGTAATTTAATTTGTTACTATATTCATGGTTGGATTTATTTATCAGTTGTTGTTTTTTAAAGTGTAAAAAGAAATAAAAAAGAATGACTATCCTGTTGAACATGTAAAGTCAGTTATTCCATAGTGGCCTATGCTGTGATTTTATTTGAACGGTTTCATTTATTTTATATACACATTTTGTTAATGTCTGAAGCTAAATAAACAAGGCTATAAGAGCTTGCTTTAAACAGAAACACATACTGCTTGTCTCATTATTATGACATATCCATATGGGAGCCCAATATTATATGTCTGTAATTAATTACACTGAAATTCAAATCTTGCATCATATGCAGCTGTCTTTCATAGATTTTTAAATGCTCCCATGACTGTTGCATTTCACTTCGTTAATGTGGTCAAAATCATTACTAAAACTCATGCCAGTGAATTTCCTGATAGTCAAGTCATCTTTATGGGGGAAAAAAAAAACAAAAAAAACCAGAAGTCAAATATACGTATTAAAGAACCAGATCTGATTCAAATAATAAAAATAAAAAAGAGTGCACAGCCCTAATTTTTACATAATTATATATATAATGTCATGCCTTTCACCACAGGGCTTTGTACAGAAGCCCTGAATGGCAAGGTGAATTTTTTTTTTTGCAGGCAATATTGGCCCAAACCTAACCTTGTCTCCTTCGTACAAGATATTACCACCTTACCTGGATGCTTTCTCCTACAGGACATAAACTTTTAGGCTTAATTTGGCTGAGATAATATCTCCTACCATAAAATGAGTCTGTGTGCATGTGGGACCCTAGACTTTGCAGGTGGGCGGTTCTTGTGTATATGAAATAGAATCCTGCCAGAGCCATTGCCAAGCCTCATTATGTTTTACTGTGGACACTTGTAGATAGTTACCCAAGAGAGTTAAATCTTTTGTTTATTCTGCTTTTGGCGGAACTTTCAACGCCCTCTGTATCCTGCACTAAGTGCTGCATTTTGCACGGCTTTCTCACTCTCGAACACCCTTATTAAGCCTAAAAGTTTATCCCGAGATAATATTCCATATGCAGGGCTTGACATTAGCACCTGCCACCCAGCAAATGCAGGTAGAATTCAGCAGTGGTATGTAACACAGTCTGTCTTAATAGCCACTCTGTCGGGTGGCATATATATGCATGCAGTTGCACGATATGTAGACTGATGTATGTAATGTGGAACCAAAGATGATGAGCGCAAGTTTTCACCCACTGCCCAGTGTTAGCAGCTTGTGCTGAGGTTAGCACAACAAGCTGATAGGCGTAAGAGTCAGTCACACTACAGCAATGCCACTGAAAGGCAGAGCTGAAAGACCTGCATACAGGTTATGGCACAGCTACAACAGCAACCGTGAAGAGGACGAGGAAATTATGTTGGCATATCTCAACCACTGTAGGGTATGTCAGTGAAAACACATCAAATATGCTAACACACTTTCAACTGCATCACCCAGAGGTGCTGATCACTGGGATGGGGTAAAAATAAACCAAAACTCAAATCCTTATCCCTGCTGCTTTCAAGCAGCCTTTAGACACAAAAACAGAAAATTATAAAACAATAAATGAAGCAACTAGAAATTACATTGGCATGAAGTCAAGGTGGAACTTATAACACTCCTCCTAATGTACGCATTTCATTTTTTATTATTTCTGTTAATTTTGTATTTTTAGTTACATGTCATGAGAGCTTCTTTGCAGTTTTATAGCCTCTTGTGAGCAGTTGCTTTTGGTTAAGTTTTTGTTTGGTGTTTGTACAGTGTAATACAGAAGTGTTTGTTATGTTCCTTATTATAATGAAAAAAGTTCACAAAAACTGGCACCTCATAATTTGATTTGATTATGATTCAAAGGGCAACAATTCAATGACAAAACAATTACTGATGCATCAAGGTGCATCAACATTTTTTATTTCTATACATGACTGATTGCTTGCTACTTTTAAGACATACATGTAGCATACTGTACTTGTAGTTACCCATATTTAAACAAAAGAGTTTACTTGGTTAGAGTGTGGCTCTTGTACAGGTCCCTTTTCCCTTCAACCTTGTAGCTAAATTGTTTCCATACCCAAGATTTTAAACAGGATTGTATCCATCTGCGGTTTCTTATGTGAACCCAATGTGGGATGTTTAAACCTGCAAAGTGTGAAGCGCTTACATATTGTAATATTTCACTAGATAAAGTATGTAATTAATGTACTGTTGAAAAATAAATGTCAGAAGCCTTTTTATTTTAAAAAGTAACTGCATTAATTAAAGAATATCTTAATTTGAAAGCACCCTACAGTCTCCTGCCTGTGTGACTATAACAAAATGAGGGGGAGGAGACGTGCTTCGCTGCGCCACTGTTGTTATTGATGTCTCTAGCAGTGGAGAACAGCCTGCTGCATGTTACTGTAGCTCAGGGGAAAAGCCAACACACCAAGAGGGCTGGGCGCAGTGTTTGTTGAGACGAAACAGACTGAGCTCAGTGTTATTTTCTTCACCACAGAGTTGGTTTAAGTTGTATAATGTTGCAGTGTTTAATAGTCAGGCGGGCTGATTGCTGCTCTGCTCTGTTAACATTAGTCCCTGAGTGACAGCATAGAACACATTCAAAACATACCTCACGTTCGCCTCGCAAATGACACATTTTTTAGACATTAAATCCAAACGGCAGCCTTTTGTGAAGATGAATTTAAATTGAGTTTAGTGAGTCCGTGCTGTAGACTGGCTGCACTGCCCTCGTGGTTGAGTTCCTCCTTTTTTGTTTCATTAACATCACATTATAAATACACATTTAGATAATCAATTATTGACATTTGTTAATCGATACCAAATTGTCCACGTCTGCATGGCGATGCATCTGAGAATCGATAATTTCCCCCACCCCTAATATATGTAGCCGTAGTGTTAAAAATGTTATGTACTCTTAATTTGAAAATGCTGTGACTGGTAAGTTTGGAAAACCAACAGCAACAGCGGCTGGTGAGCAAAAGTTAATGTTAATATCTGCCCTTATGTTAGTAAAAATTCAGTTTTATATTGCCTTGTAACAGAAATATTATGTCAGGCTAAAATAAAACATAAGTACAGTATGCTAACATACATAAATGTGCATTCAGAAGCTAGACTCCTACACAGCATGTAGATCATTCTGGTCACATTAACTCTCCAGTGACTCCCAGAATAACAGCAGTGACAGACTGGGCTACAGTTAAAGGTTTCACTTGAAGTTTCCCTTCATAATGTTGATCAGTTAGTAAATAACACAGCTTGACATGACTGGCTTGACTGGTGTCAGTTTTACATTTATTAAAGACTAATACTCACAAGAGGCTACTTAAAATGCAGATTAAAATGAGTCTTCACATCCTCATTCTTTAACACTCGCCAATATCTCAGCAGTTAAGGGTAATTACAACTGTATGATTGGATGGCAGGCCTTGCAGGCATAGGACATCCTTTAGATTATAGCCACTGCTGGCAGTGCTGACAGTGTTTGGTTGTAAATTACTGTAAATTATTGACATTTGACATGGATACTCTGTAAGATTGCAGAAGGTGTTAACATTAATTAAATATTGTATGCAAGAGAAAATACGTGGAAGAGCTCAGTAAAAGTGATTGCTTTCAGTTTTATTTCAGGAAAAAAATGTTGAGGTGACTTAACTTTGGGTAAAAAGCAGATTGAAAGTAGCACATACACACACACACGCAAGCATATACACGCACAGTTCAACCAATCTGCATACATTTCCAACGCTAGTGTTGCTGTGACCTTTGCAAACATGTAACAAATCCCCAGTGCCTTGTCTCATCCCTTTCACCTCTTGCCTTAGTTAACACTTCACAATTCCGTGGCCCTTCCATAATAGTAACCTGCTTTACACCAACCCACCCACACACTTACTGTTCACTCTGCCATTATTTCTTGCCTTTAATTCAGCTGTGCTTTTTTCCTCTAATCAAACAACTAAATCAAAAGGACTTTTTTCCCTGCAGAACTGCAAAAGGAGCAACTTGTAGAATATGGAGTGTAATGTTGAGATAATATTTAATAATTCACAACCACATATCATTAATTGAGCCTGACTGAATTCTTTTCAGAGGCATATTTATTTTCAAATCTATTTTTGCAGAGACTGTACATAGGAGAGCTGCGTTTAATCACATTTGAGAACAGCAGCAATCATGTACTGCAAACGGTTTCAACTGGCAGCACTATAAATACCCCGACTGTTCAAATCCTATTAATCTGAGGAAAGACATCAATGTGAAAAATCTGTGATCTTAAACAATTCAAACACATGTTTTTAACACTTGGTGCTCTCATCTCTCTTTCTCCATCAGCCTCTGCTTTTTCTTTTATAATCCACGCATCTTTCTTCTACATCACAACTAAAACCCGGCAGCCAATCCATCATGTAAGCACACCAACAGACGGCACTCAAACTCCCTGTGAATTGATAACACCCCATTAAACAGCCCACCCTCTGACAACTCTGTAAGAGTAAATTCACTCAGCCAGAAACCAGCTGCACAGTACAAGAGGAAAAATCAATATTCATTTACTGTCAACTTGTCCCCCTCACCACAACTCCAGTGTCTGGCAGATTTATAAGATGAAATTGTTTCAAGAGATTCACTGTTTCATCTTTAGAGTGGCATTATGGCTTCTAATAGCAGTGAACAAGAAGGGGAAAAAAGATAAACTGAAATACAGACTTTTGTTCTGGCAGGAGACACATGTGGCTGACTGCGGCAGAGAGTGGCCTTGATGTTAGAGAGGCAGTGAATTGGCAAAAGCAAGGTCACAGGTTCAGTCCCCTGCCTCGACTGCAATGGTCCTCATTTACTGTGGGGTGCCCTGAGCTTCCCAAAGACAGAAAAACAGTGTTGAGAAGCAGCTGGTCCAGCAGCCTCCAGGTTTCCAATGCCAATAATAATACCAGGCTTGAGGCTTTAAGGCTGGGCCATATTACATACCAAAATGGAGAGCAAATTTCAAATGTTGACAGAATGAGACAATGACAAAATTCACATAATTTAACTCACTGATAAATTAATGCAAATACTTAAATAACACTTACCACTTTCATTATCCCATAAACAGCAAAATGCAAAATTCCAAAAGTTGGGAAAAGATAACTAATGCCTGGAGAGACATAAGATACAACTTCAGATGGAAATGATGATTGAAGGGGCTCTGTGGAGTTTTGGCACTGTTAGCATATGAGAGCATGCAGGTAATGCAATAAATATTTCTGTTAATCTTTATAAACACATATGCGCACATGGCACGGCATTCATGTGGATACCACCTGACATGTTCCACCCAATCAAACATTGTTGCAAACCAAGTTCCCCACCTCATGGCAATAGTACTCCCCAATGGCAGTAGCCCCCCAGCAGAAGAAAGCAGCATGCCACACTACAAAACCTGTTTAGAAATGGTCTGTGGAGCGTGACAAAAAGCTCAAGGTGTCGACCTGGCATCTAAATTTCCCAGGTCCCAATCTGCTCAAGGATTCTTGTGATGTGCCGATACCGCAGATTTACCCCTAATCCACGGTAGGGCCTACTTGGACCTGACTTGGCTCTGACCTGTCTAGGCATGTACACAGGATGTCTGGGAGTGTTCTGCGGTGTCTGGCACAAGTGTGCTGGCAGCAGCTTTTTTTTTTCTACTTTTGAGACAAACTGACGCACTTCAGCTCATGACTGTATATAAACAGACGCAGACGTTGTTAATATTTTCCCCAATTTCAGAACATATTCCTGCTAGTTATGAAAATTTCAGTTAAGAAGCTTTAATTGGTGAATTTTCAGGACAGAGTACTGCTTTATTTCATAAAAGGCATCGCCCTGGTTGCAATGATGGTGCTAAGCTAAGGAAGAACTGGAAACACTGACCAGTCAAAGCAGACTGGGCTTTTTCAGAGGACGGGGGTTAAAGAGACAGATGTTAAAACAGAGTGTTTCAGACAGGGAGAACACCGGTGTTACAGCACAGACAGTATGAGGAAAACAAAGCATTTTTTTAACATGTAAACATGTTCAAGTAAAAACCCAATACACTATACACAGTATAGATCCGAAAATGAGGTTAATATGTCCCCTTTAATGACTTAAAGTTAAAATGCATTAAGTAGCTGTCTACATATAGCTACTAGCTAGCTAGCTAACAAGCTGCTAATGATCAAGCCTTTTATCAAAGTCAGTTTCGTATCTTTATCACTCTTTTTTTTTTAATCTGATTTTATGGTTGTGTACTTAATTCTTTTTTAATTCTTTTTAATACTCTGTACTTTCATTGACCTCATTTTTAGTTTGTTTCATCTTGATTCTCTCATGTAAAGCACTTTGTAACTCTGTTTTGAAAAGTGTTGTATAAATATATTATTATTTATACATCAAAATGTACTGTATCTCTCCAGATTCTTAAAATTCCTACTTTTTCAGAGAGAGCCTGCATTCAAAAAAGTTTTTTCTGTCTAGTGTGATGGGCACACAACTGATTAGGTTAGAAATCAAGTCTGGTATGAGATACATGTAATACTGTAGGCTATGTGGATGTGCAAACAAGAAACACACTTCACATGGACTCCATTATGTCTTTCTTTTTCTCACTTGGGTGAGAAAATATACAGAAAAAAAAGAATGTGAATAGAGGCACACAAAGAAGAGCTGTTGTGAGGATGACTGTACTATACTGCATGAATCAATATCCTCTGTGCATTAGGACTTAGGCCTATATGAGGGGAAAATACAGCCTATAGACAAACTGAAGTCAAGAAACTGCAAATATAGAGGTCTGTTACTGCTAGGTGCAAGGTGGATGAGTTTATGTCTTTATGTGTTCACACCCCACTCCCATCTGAATCGTGTGTGTGTGTGTATGTGCATGAAGAAGTGGCTAGTGTGAGCTCCATGGGGAAG
The DNA here is from genome assembly GCF_011397635.1 of Epinephelus fuscoguttatus. Taxonomy (NCBI): domain Eukaryota; kingdom Metazoa; phylum Chordata; class Actinopteri; order Perciformes; family Serranidae; genus Epinephelus; species Epinephelus fuscoguttatus. Next base: position 9,115,029 of record NC_064753.1, read on the forward strand.
TGAGCAAGGAAGCTGGAGGTCAGGGCGTACAAGATGAATCTGCCCTGTTCAAAGGCCCTCTCTAGAGGGCAGACAGAGAAATGGAGAATTTGATCGGCACTGCGCGCGCGCGCGTGTGTGTGTGAGTGTGTGAGCAAGCCTGAAAAGAGAGATTATGTGTTTATTTGTTTACACTGCCTCCAAGGTCCTGTGGTTTCTTTGACCATCACTCTTTTTTTGGTTAAACTTTCTCAATCTCTCTGCTTAACTTGTACTTTTGCCTTCTACTTACCCTCCATGTGTCTAACTGCCTTAAACTATATTTTTCTTGGCTTTTAACAACAACCACCATGATAGGTCAAACCCCTAAGCTACTCTTGAACCTCCAGCAGATGCCTTGGGCGATCTGCACCACACTAGATTTTACAAAATCTCACCCAAACCTATCCACTTCCAAATGTCATTGCCACAGTCCTAAAAAGCACTGTCTGAAATGAACTTTTGAAGGAAAACGTCCCAATTCCCAATGACTTCTGTACGCATTGTTAACTACTAAAGGGAAAATGTCTCAAAAAAGAAAAGACAGATGTCAATTTAAAGTTCTGTAGAGGCCTCTCAAAACATCCCACACTGCTCGTTTATTTAAGGGCGGATGCATGGTGAGGCGGCGTGCGGTTATCTGATGAGCAGGGAAATCCATTGTATCTTGAGCAGTTCAAATGGCGCTGAATGAGTGTGCATGTAATGGGATTTCCAGTCAGACAATCAATATCCAAGCTGCCCTGCAATGAGATCAGTGTCTATGAGTACATCAACACAAGTCAATAATATAGTATGGATTTTAGCCTCATCAAACTATAATTCTGTTTACTGCAGCCATCTGTCTGTACACGCTCAATTTATCACTGCACTTCTTCTCACTGCTCTTTTTCACCGATTCACCGACTGCTTATAGGTGTTGAGTTTCTTTCCAGCTCAAACACTGTTCAGGAATACAAACCACACTTCAACTGCAGTCTTCCCACAGAGACTTTCCATACCAAAAATTTAAGTACATGTATCCCCAATGGTTTCCTGAACCTGTGTTATCCGTTTAACTCATAGGGCAGTAAAGCTCTCCATGGAAACCTAATATAATACTCCAAGGCCAATATCTGCCCAATATATCAGCATAGTCCACATCTGTTCTGTACCTTCCACTCTATTGTTCGTTTTCTCTAGGTAGCTGTGCTTAGTGTCATTTTCTATCTTCTTCTCTCTCCATTGGTCTTGTTATGGATCTAACAGTGTCCTTCTTTAATACACTGCTCCTCCTCTTCTTGTAAATAGAGTGTCAATAGTCACGCTTGTCTCTCAGCTTCGCTCCTACAAAGATGTTGCTGTGAGCAGACATTTATCCTGATATGTACACACCCAACACAACATTTTTAACAGTAGTATACAAACAGGCAGAAAAGTTACAGTGAACTTCTGCACTGCAGATGTGTGGTTTCAAAATAGGTACTTCACAAAGTACTTTTAATTCGGTGTGTGTGTTTTCCCTATATAACTCACATCAGCATGCGTCTCGGATCACTGAACTTTGTTTTTGTTGAGTTCAGGTGTGTATTCACATCCTAGGGCATGTGGAATTTTGGATCGTCCAGAGCAGCTATGGAGGTGTACAGAGATGCATTTGGCCACAGTGTTAAAATATAAATGCACGGAGTGTCTGGTCCACAAACAGCCACTGCAGAGATCAATTATCAATGGACGGTTAAGTTTTGAAGGATGTACAGTATCTCACATAAGTGAGTACACCCCTCCCATTTTTGCAAATATTTCATTTTATCTTTTCATGGGACAACACTATAGAAATGACACTTTGATATAACTTAAAGTAGTCAGTGTACAGCTTGTATAGTAGTATAGATTTACCTTCCTCTGAAAATTACTCAAAACACAGCCGTCAACATCTAAACAGCTGGCAACATAAGTGAGTACACCCCACAGTGAACATGTCCAAATTGTGCCTAAAGTGTCAATATTTTGTGTGCCAACCATTATTATCTAGCACTGCCTTAACCCTTTTGGACATGGAATTCATGTCACAGCTCACAGGTTGCTTCAGGAATCCTCTCCCACTCCTCCATGATGACATCATGGAGCAGATGGATGTGAAGTAGTGGTGCAACGGATCATCATTGATCCGTGATCCGTTCGGATCGACGTCATCGGTTCGGTACACACGTGACCCACGGATTGATTTCTGAAAAAAAAAAAAAAGTTGTGCTCCGTCCGCACACAGCTTGTGGCGAGCGGAGAAAGGAGGAGAGCAGACATGGCGAGCGGAGGAAAGGAGGAGCTTGAACGCCCCGCGACACTTAAATCCCCTGTATGGGAGCATTTTGGCTTCCCTGTCAGATATGATGATGAAGGAAAGAGGTCAGTGGACAAAACTGCGACGGTGTGTAGGCACTGTGGCATAAGAAAGCCATATGACAGTGGAAACACATCGAGCATGTTCACGCATTTGAAGCGACATCACCCGGGTGTTTTACTGACCGGAGAGAAAACGAAAGCTGGCCAACAACCGCTCATCACCGCAGCATTTAAGCAGCCTCTTCCTGCGCAATCCGACCGGGCTAAAGCTATCACAAACGCTATCGGCGTGTTTATAGCTACAGACATGAGGCCATATTCAGTTGTGCAAAACGAGGGCTTTAAAAACACGCTGAAAGTGCTTGAGCCACATTACGACATCCCATTGCGCACACACTTCAGTGAGAAGATAGTGCCAGATCTCTACGAGCGGGAGAAGAAAAAAGTTGTGGATGAACTATCCCGAGCGTCGGCTGTTGCACTCACGACAGACGGGTGGACGTCCAGGGGAACGGAGAGCTACGTGACAATAACGGCTCACTTTATCACCGAAGACTGGGAGATGAGAAGTCCAGTGCTGCAGACACGCCCCGTCTACGAGAGTCACACAGGCACTCATCTTGCGCAGGTACTGACACAAGCAGTTGAAGAATGGAAGTTAAGGAGGCCCAGTACTAATATCCCAGTAACAACCTATAATACAAAAAATCAAATAAATGCAGTGAATAAGGCAGGACTGGGCCCACAGATAGGGTGCTTTGCACATGTAGTGAATTTGGCATCACAAAAGGGAATCTCAGTCAATAAAATGGACCGCCTCCTTGGGAGAATCAGGAAGGTGGTTTCCTACTTCCACCGAAGCACAACAGCTGCTCATGTGCTCAAGACAAAGCAAGACATGCTACAGCTGCCCAATCACAAGCTCATACACGATGTCCCAACAAGGTGGAACTCCACTTATGATATGGTGGAGCATTATCTGGAGCAGCAGGCAGCTATATACTCTGCCTTGACCGAGAAAACCCTGAAGAAAGAAAACATCATCACCCTGTCTGATGATGATGTGAGAGTGGCAGAAGAGGTCCTCCAGGAGCTTAAACCCCTCAAAACTGTCACATCTCTGCTGAGCACTGAAACTTCACCATCTGTGTCAATGATCCTGCCGCTGAAAACAAGGATTCTACAATCCATGGCTCCAAGTGTGGAAGACAGCGCCATCACACAAGATGTCAAGGCTGCCATTAGAGAGGACCTGAAGCCCAGATACACTTCACCCCCTACTCTGCAGGACTACCTTCACAGAGCTACTGCCCTGGATCCCAGATTCAAATCCCTGTCTCACATGGACCCTGCCCTACGTCAGAAGACATACAGTGACCTCACCACTGAGATTGTGAGCCGTCTGGGTACTGAAGACTGTGATGAGGTAAAGAAAAAGAATATTATTTCAAAATTATAAATGTAAATCTACACGCATTTTTTATTTTCAGTAATAATGGCTTTTATTAAATGTTATTGCCACATTTTTCATGTCTATGAAACATTAAAATAAATAATAGGTTTAATTAATCAACTTATTTTTTTCTGCAGGGTCAAGCTGCAGAGCCAGCAGGAGGAGGCTTGGACACATCTCCTCCACAAAAGAAATCAGCGATGGCCGAGCTCTTTGGAGAGACCTTTGTCAGCAAAGAGATGTACACCAAGGCTCCTGCTGACCTCATCAAAGAGGAGGTGGCATCCTACCAGGCAGCAGGTGGCATTTCAGTGGATGGTGATCCACTGACATGGTGGAAAACCAATGAATGCAAATACCCTTGTCTTGCAAAGATGGCAAGATGCTGCCTCGCTGTGCCAGGATCTTCAGTACCATCAGAGAGAGTGTTCTCAACAGCAGGGGACATAGTGACTGCTAAGAGGTCCACACTCTCTCCCGACAATGTTGACATCCTTGTCTTTTTGAAAAAAAATCTGAAATTATAAGCTCAGGTTCTTTCACTCTCCTTGTTTCAAGGAAGATGTCTTCTTATGTTTACCTTTGAGTTCTATTTTATTAATGGTCTTTTGAACCAATATTAACAGGAGATATGCCTTTTTATGTTGCTGTTGCACTTTAAGTTGATTTTTGGTTCATTGTTACATTTTAAAGGAAGGAGATATGCCTATATATTGCACTTTAAGTTGTTTTTCATTAATAATTATGTTAAAAAGAAGATATTATGCCTTGTGCACTCCTTTTATATATTTTAATTTAATCATTTAAGTGTGTAATAAACAGACAAAACTTATGTTTATTTGTCTTGGGTTTTTTTTTGCTTTTTGCTGATCCGAAAAATGATCCGATCCGTGACTCTTGATCCGAGGAATGATCCGATCCGTGAGTTTTGTGATCCGTTGCACCACTAATGTGAAGACACCTTGTGCTACCCCACCTTCAGCTTGAGGATGGCCCACAGGTGTACAGGTGAGTTTAGGGCTAGATACATACTTGGCCAGTCCATCACCTTCACCTTCACCTTCCTCAGCAACGCAGTTGTCATCTACTAGGTGTGTTTTGGGTCATTATCATGTTGTAAAACTGCATTGCGGCTCAGTTTCCGAAGAGGGGCGATCATGCTCTGCTTGGAATTCATGTTTCCCTAAATGAACCGAGCTCCCCAGAGCCGGCAGCACTCAGGCAGCCCCAAACCATGATGCTGCCACCACTATACTTGACTGTAGGCAAGGGACAGTTGTCCCTTGCTTACAGTCAAGTATTTAGGGAAACATGAATTCCAAGCAGAGCATGATCGCCCCTCTTCAGAAACTGGGCTGCAAGTTTTCATTATCAAGTTTTCCAACATTAGCCATTAGTTGAGTAACATTAGCCTACAACCCAAGCATGGTAAATAAGGCTAAAATGCATATGTTGTTGTGGTTATGTTATGGATAAGTGCTTGCCCAGAGCATATAGTGAAGTGACTAGCATTACTTCTCACTGTTGGGAATAAACAGACTGCTAGGAAACATTTTATGTTGTTGTTGTTCCCTCAGGAGTTGTGGTGATTTATGAGTGTGGAGTTAGCATGTTCTCCCCGTGTTCCGGTGATTATTTTGAGTGACAGCAGGTAGCTGTTTTCAGAAAAACCCAACTCTGATATACCCATCATACTGCATGCTACCTGTAAAGTAACACACAACAAAGCAAGCAACTAGCTTGTTAAGAAAGTGAAACATTTAGCAGCTAAAATGCCATATATTTTCGTGAGTAGGTGGAGACCAAAACAGAGCTAAAAGGAGAGTGAAAAAAGACAACCCAAATTAATACTAATTTTGCATCTATTGGATGTGGATATAGACAACTGTTTACAAAAGTGTATTAATAGGCCAATGTTGTGTTTATAGTAGAGTGAGGATACCCAACCCGAGCCTGATGGGAACCAATGAGTTGGGCTGGGTTTGGTCAAATATTTACAAATTATGTTTGGGATTGGGTTGGGTTAGGCGTAAAAATGACTGACCTACTGTTTGCACTGGGGTACTTCTTGTTCAGTGCTAGGGTTTGTTATCTATGTGACAACACATGAATACGTTTTTCAGGAAAATACTCAAGTAGCTAGCTAACAATGTTGAACATCAGACAAAATTTTTCATGACCTAACAGTGTACTTGCTCAGGGGCACTGACCATGTCAGCTAGCAGCTGCAGCAGCAAACTAAACTTTAGCGTTGCTGGAAGAACCACTAAACTAAGGAGGACACCGTTTCAGCCATCCACTGTGGATAGCAAACAGTTCAGTAAACAGCAATTACAGTTCAGGAAGAGTTAATGGAGATGCAGACCTGATATACGCCAACAGTGGGACTAAAAAGTTATTATTTATAACTACAAATGACATTGTGTAATGCATGCTAGTTAAACTGTTCAAATGATTTAACTACATTAGCCAAATTAAAACAATGCCCTTTGACGGTTATTTACAGGAAATTTGTAACCATGGTAACAACAATAGCCTGCCAGAGACAAACTCAGTGATTCAGTGCATTAACTGCATTGGGCCCAGGTTGGGTTCTGACATACAAAACATAAGGCATGTTGGGTTTACTACTCTTCAGGGCTCAGATCAGGTTTGGACAGAAATATGTGGCCGGAGCAGCTTGTTGAGCTTCCATCAACTGGCCAGTATAACAAAAGAAAAAGTATTCAGCCCATGTGGCATTCAGCTTTTTAACAGGATAAGGTTAAAGGAAACCTATTGTGTTTTTTCTTCTTTTCTATCACACATATAATATTACAGAGTTGGATGTTCATATTAAATGTGGCCAATGTTTCAAATGATGAAGTGAACATATTTAAAAGTAATCCCTCTGAGCAAAAACCTCAGGCTTCATACCGTATAAATCCTGTTTCCAACAGTTTTTTCTACTTTCAGAACAAGATGTCTTAAGCTGGTGACCAGTGTCTTCAAATGGCCATCTGCTTCAGGCAAAGTGTTTACATTACTTAGCCTATACTGCTACATGTAGCTACATGCTAGCATCAGGGAAAAATGTAATCCCGGTTGATGCTAATTTTCCCGGATTTAAGATCAAACCTGTCTAGTTGTGAAGACTTTGGTTAAGTAGATTTTACTGGTGAGCTTTCACAGTAGAAAGTGTCGCTATTCTCCATCAAAGCCATTTCCTGGCTGCAATGAAGGTGCAGAATCACCAAAATACGGAACACCCGCAACTCTGATGAATCAGAGCAGAGTGGGCGTTTTCAGGAGGGGAATTAAAAAAGACAGGCAATAAAATGGAGCGTCTCAGGAAGACCGTTGAATACTGATGATGACGCACAGACAGTGTGAGGAAAAAGAAACCCCACAATACAAATATGGACCTGAAAATGAGCGTAATAGGTCCCTTTTAAAGGAAGATATAAACTGTCAGAGGTGTAAGGTTTCAATGTTAGAAAAGTTGTGTTGATGAATGAAGGTGTCTTAACAAGCTACTTTAATTATGAGAAGGCTAGTTAGATCTCAAACTTCTTATTGTAACGTCTGGTTACCGGCAATTAATCATACTGTGAAGATCAGGTTCACCTTCCATTCAAAGCAATGATTAACTTCTAAAGACTTGGAGGAGGTGGACATTTTAAACATAATTTTTCTCTGTCATAGTGCAATAAAGATCCAGCAACTGTCTGAATTACATTCAGATGAAATAACTGGTCAACAAAAGCCAATGATATAAATACAAGGGAACACTAGGATGAACTGCAACACACAATGTGCAGACAGAAGCATCGACCCATTGACTCTGGGCAGTTGGGGACTGAGCAGAGGTTTCCATCCATAACAAAGAACCCAAACACCTGAGGCCTGAAATCATCCAAAATACCATCAGCAATCATATTTTCTGCCCTGTCCAACACTTTCTCCATGGTGCTTAAAGCAATTCTACATCACAGGTCTGTGTTGGGAGAAAAAAGAGAAAGAAAATACCTTGTCTTATTTTTCTGCTCATGGGAAATTAGGTTAGGGGTGATGATAAACATTTTCAGATATCGGCTGGACACACACTGACCTAAACAAAAATAAAACTTTCAAAAGTTCTCAGTATGAATGGAGAGGGAGTTCTCCATTTTCAGAACATAAGCTTTCATAATCAAGACAACATGTGAGCCGCTGTTGGTCAAGTTCCAATCCGAAGCTGTAATGATGGTACTCACAGGGGACTAAAGCAGCACAGGAACACTGGGAAATCATTTCATTATAATCTAAATGCATTTTAAATCATGTTGTGCATATTTCTGCCTTGCGGAAACTCAACCATCAAGAAAAATTTGTGGGGCTCTTCTCTCAGTGAGGGACTGAGTTCGTGTCCAAAAATCATCATCAAACTCCCTGTGAGAAATGTGTTTTTTTTTTAAAGATTGAATGAAAGAACTATTCTGCAGTTTGATATTAAAATATTGAGATGGCAGAGGGAAGTCAACATGGAGAGTTAATTATTGCGAGTGTTGACTAATTATGTAGCATAACTTGGTGTGTAACAACATTGTTCAAATTAGTTTAGTTTACTTCAACGTTTACCCTTGTCACTAATGTAAGTTGGCTGGTGTTCTGCCTTTGACTTACTCTGAGAGACTTATGAGGTGAAAAATCAATCCATGGATCCATCCATTGCCTACCTGCTTATCTTCATTAGGACTGCAGGTATCCTGAGCCTATCCGACCGCTCCTTAGCTGTGGTTACATGGGCAATATTTCTTCAATCAGATTAAAAACATTCTGATTAGACATTCCAACTTAACTGTTTAAATGGACACTAAATAAAGTGATCCGATAAGATGTGACTCCAAACTACTTAATCAGAACATAACTTTTGGGACTAATTCAGAGTGTCTGGGCCCACTGTGAAGTGTCTAATTTGCCACAGGCATGACAGAAGTTAATTTTTTCCAACATTATTGAGAATATTCAATTCACTCAATACATAATATGTAGAAGAAGCAAAAGTGGTTTCACCTGTTAACACAATTTAGTAGGAAGTTGCATAAATGTAACCTAGGTTATTTTCTGTAGCCATGAATTACAGATGTCCCCCAAACACCTCACATGCTGACCATCGGTAGTCATTACAGTTTACCAGTGTTCCCTAAACATCCCGTTTGCAGGCTACTGCGGTAGCAATAGACAATCGTCCTGTCCAGAAACTTGAAATTGCAGCCTGTAATAATAAATACAAAGCCTCTGTTTCACAATCGAAGAAGAAAACATTCATTAATCAAAGCACTTACACAAGAATGTGGCAGGAACAGACAATCATCGAAACAGCTCCTGTGTCATGTCATGTATGCCGCACACACCAGCTACATCACCTAATATTACCCTAATGTCGGGCAAACATGCGCTAAAGAATGTATTTACTCCTACCAGAGAGAAACAATTGGATAAATGGTTATTATGGTTATTAGGCAGTTCTATTTTATTGTTGAATGGATTATCAAAGGTTTACACCACCCCTCTTAATCTGATTGAAATTTTTTTATGATCAGTTAAGATCGGACCAGTCTCTTCCGACTGAGGTAGTTACATGAGGCATTTCTATTCTGAACAGGCTATTATTCAGATTATTAGGAGAACATTAGGGTCGATGTAAATGCACCTATTGAATAATAGGCAGGACGGAACAAGAGAACTGGATATAGTTCCAAGATGGCATCCTGATTAATCAAATTCAAGATTCTCACCCAATGTGTTACCTGAAAAAGTGCTTCAGGCATCTGTGTTTTTGTACATTTTCAAGCCTTTTGCTAGGTAAGTTGGCTGGTGCTTCTTGCTGTGGTGTGGCTCTTCATGACTTTCTACAAATGTCAGTGTTTTTGAAATGTATGGTAAATAGTGTTTTGTTATTAAAAGGATGAAAAAGATCTTTGGGGAAATAAAGAAATGCTCCCTTTCATCTCAGCTAGCTGCAGGGGTGTTCCCTGTCTGTGTTTGATTGACTCAGGTTGATTTCAAAATGCACACTGCTCAGGAATCACTGCACAGCCCAGTCCCATTCCTGGGGGCTTGGGTACAACCTGGACAGCTCTACCAGAGGGCTAACACACCTCAACAGAAAACCACAATAATGTGAACAGGCAATACAGAGTCTTCATTCCACCAGTAAACTGATGTATGCATGTATGATGTTGTTAGTCATTTTTTACAAGTACATTTTCAAGTATTTACATCCAGGTGGGATACTGAATCAGTCAGATATTCTGCAATGGTCTTATCGTTTTTTGTGTGTGTTTAAGTGCTTGTAATCTCCAACATGTGTTTACATGAAGTTGAAAGACGTTGAGTCTGTTTGTGTGAGGAGGAGATAAGGAAAAGGGTCAGAACACGCATTTTCCTAAACGCCTCACAGACTGTATTGACTGAATGCATACATGAACTATTTCACCTTCCTTTCACAAAAAAAGCAGCCCTCTCTATCAGACTAATTATCTTTGACTTACATTGCTTGGGTGGATCATAATGTACTCATGTCTTCCTCAGCAGTACATCCAGTTCCACACGACTTAAGTAGGTATTAATGTACTTTCAGCTGGAGAGATTTGGATATTCTGCGGAATATGAAGACAGATCTGGTGGAAGACTCAATAAGGGGCTGTCTATGCTGTGTTTAGTCAAGATTAAAATGGGTTTGGGCCCCGAGCTTGCTGCTGTGCTGTCAGACCACTGCCGTTTGGAGCACTTACACAGCAAAGATTGACTTTACTCTAATCATTTAAGTGAAATTGACTGTGTTTTGCTTTTGGGCATTGTACGCTGATTGTCTGAATTTTTTTGTGTTCATCTTGATGCTGCTGTTTTAGGCAGATCTTTTTAATGAAAAACAAAAAAGACGAATTGAAATGGAAGCAGGCCCAATAATCATTCTAAAATGTTTCACTTGCACTTGAGACAAACTACCATCATATGCAAACTAAAATTTTGATGCACTTCTTTATTTATAAGACATGCTGGCATTTATAGACCATTTCAGTCTTGTGGGTGTTATGATTACAAATCACTCCCATGTCTTTGTGAGAGACTTATGAGAGTTACTGAGAGTAGGTGTTTCTGTGATGATCTGGAGAATTCAAGGATGAGGCCGATCACGGAGTACTTTCTTAATGCACGTTTTATTATGAGCTCGGATCAACAATGGCTACATGCAGAAGCTATGTGATGATCTGAACAGAGAGAGACACAACTTATATAGGATGGTGACATGTATGGCTATTACCTAAAATGGTGCTTTGCCAAATTTAACTTGGCCTTTGGCCAACTAAAATTAGTTAAAATTACTAAAACTTGTCCATTCCTCAATGAGCCTAGCACTTCTGACGCCATGACAGCTGTCATAGCGGAACATGATCCTCAGGAGGTCTTGACCTAGTATCCATTGGTCAGTGGAGATGTAAAAATACATACTGACAGTTACTCTATTTGCCATTAATAATATCGGGTCTTCAACAAAATATTCTAATTTCAGGTGGTTCGAAGAAACTTCAACATCTTTATCTGTGAACCAAATATGTGTAGGGTTGGAACTCAAAAGCATTTTATCAAGTGTAAAGCCTAAAATAAATGAAAGAATCTGACTACTGAGATCGACATGAGGGAATAAGCAAAAATCCTCTCACTGAAGAAGAATCAGCACTCTATACTGCTAAACACATTAAACTCATGTTCATAGTGTGGTGTTTCTTTCTTTAACCTTTCGATCTTTGGCCAAGAACAAGCTGAAGGCATTGGTTTGCTGAAGCTTTGTTAAGTAGAGCAGGGAATATTAGAGCACATTGACTAAGTAGCCATGGTGCACTTTGGTTTTTCGGCAAGTTGCTTGCGATGGTTAGTACCAACTACAGGTAAGAAACTCAATGTGCTTTGCACATTGCCCTTTTAAAATTAAAAGATTTGTTAGTTTTGAAGCTTCGTGAATCCAAACAAAAAATGGAACCAGCTATCATAAATAACTAGGGCTGTACCAGACTGACAGTTATGTTAATTAGATTGGATTTAGTTGTTCAATACAAATATTGGATTATTTGTTCCTTTTTTTTCATATAGAGTTTGTGCAGGATTTGGCAGGACGTTCAGGGTTACAGCAACATTTACACAATATAGTAAACAAGCAATATTAGCTCTCACGGCTAATGTGTGCTAACTCCCCTAACAATGAATCAGAAATGGGCAATGACATGGTTTGCCAATCGTAGATATCAAACAAAAGCCAGAGACTATATGGTATTAGGTTGCTGTGAGCTGTATATTTACACAAATGTCCCTAAAGTAAACTGCACATTGACTAATGAAACAAAACAAAACTAAACAAATAAATAAATTAATTAATTAATCAAGACTGCTCGACTTGAAGAATCTAAGTCAACTAAGGGGTTTTTGACTGAAGATTTGAGTCTTCAGCTTCCACTGGGCAGCCCTTGAACCAACCCATGTCACAGGTGGAAAGGAAGAAATAAGTGATGATGTTTCTCATACGTCTTTAAGTCAACTTGCTATTTTTGAATTCTGTGACTCTCCACTGGCTGCCTACTTTATGTAAATAAAACTTAGTTTGAATCTCTCTCATGTGCTTTACTGTTTGTTCAGTCTTCCTCCAAACTCTCAACAATGCACAAAGATAACCTTGGAAACATCTTCACCTTGAAGGACTTTGGTGTGATAGAATCAATGCAGCAATCACTGAACTGACTGCTCAGCTCATCTGGAGGAGGGGATTGTATGGATGTATTCAGTATGTGAGTCACTGACCAACATCTGTGTCCTTAATCTGATATCCTTCTTTAACCCTTTTAAACCTGAGCAAATTGGCTTGATTTCTTTCAAAAACACGGGAAGAAGGCAATGAGCAATGAAAGAAGAAATGACTCAAAAAATTGCAAAAATTACTAAAAGAGAAAATCAAAAACAAGCAAATCAGTTGTAAAAAAAAGAAAGTTAAAAGCAAACAAACAAGAAAATAACCTGGACGAAGTGCTTAAAAATCACAATAATCTGCACCATTATTTCAAATAGGTAATAATAATAATAATAATAATCTATCTTTTTTTGTTTTTTTCCCTAGTTTTTGTTTTTTTTTTTAAAGTAATTTCCTAAAACTATTATTTTTGCATTTTGTGGGACATTTCTTACCAAGTTCCTCAAGGTTAAAAAGTTTAAATACTTGCCAAAGGCGTTTGAAAGCAGCACAAAAAAAGTGATGTCGCTCCAGGTTTCAAAGGGTTAATCTACGTGCTCTATGTCTGTATGCCTGCTTAAGGCCCCACAGAAACACCATAGTGGTAATTTTGTATGTTAAAGACAGTAGACAATGTTTAATTTTTCAACAGAGGGATGACCCTATCTACTCTCACCTCCTTACTGGTTTTGAACTGCCTGTGGCAAGGATAAACATGTAAGAGCCTGTCCATTCTTGATTATACACTGTTTTCATAGTCTGCTTACATGTGAAATTTCTCAGACTGTTGTCTCTCATCTTGTCTCTTTCCTGTGTGTGTATCTCATTTACTTGAGTCGAAATGGTTACTGAAATGCACAGAATCAATTGGCTGAGTTGCATCATGTGAGGTGATTTACAATGCATGCCACTGGCCTGTGAGTTTCCTTGGCTCCGATACTGCACTGGTTAAAATAGAAACGTCCTGTCAATTTAATAATTCTCAATAGTTCACCAGTTATAGGTCTGGGTCCAGACAGGGTGGCGTCTGGGTCTGGACCCACGCCACGGTCTGCCTATTAGTGACCTTAGGGGAATGGAGAGGGATGGCAAGTTTAAAAGGGTGACGCAATTTGGTCATTTTACTAACAAGGGGGATGTCATCCCACCTAACACCACCCACTGGTTATAGATCATCACAAATTAAATGACCCCAAAGGTTAATATATAATCTGTATATTTTCTGGTGTCTTAATATCAGCAACTGAACCACTAGTTCATGTCACATCTACAATCATGGAAAGGTGAACTTACTATATTCAGAGCAAATCTGCTGCCCATCTCTGGGATGACAGGCTGACTATTGTTATGGTGATCAATTGGGAAATGTACATGATGTACCAAGACAGAATGTTCCAGTGCTTGCATGAAATGACCTGAATGATCATTACCAGTTTAATGCAAGAAATGACATGATTCATGTTATTATTCTCACCATGCTTTTCCATGTTTGCATGTTTGTTTATGCTTTGTGCTTCAGGATTTTTCTTTCCCAGAGATTTGCAAGAGACAACTCTTAAATGTCAGATGGTTGGGCTTTCTCCAAAGTGCAACAATAAGCAGTGCTGGGGAAATAACATTTTAAACTGCAGTTTACCAAACTACCAGCTACGCAATTAAAAGTAGTTAAACTATACATCTCTCAAATAATAATTAGCCTGTTAAAATAAAACTTCTTTCAAAAAGTATTTCTCCTAAATCCAAACTACATCGCGGGAAATAATCACAATAGTCCTGTGTCTCATAATGTTAAATTGAGGCACAGCTGAACTGAAACTGAGTAAAGTGCAGGTGTGTTTGATTTAGACACTAGGGCAGATCAATCCTCTCCTAGGCAGCCTGAGGATGTGTTTTAAGGAGAGGATAGGGAACAACTGTTGGGTGGAATTAGAAAATGCAAAACTTTGATGGAAATTCATAGTATTCGATCACAGACATCTTGGTTGCAAACCATATTTTAGTCAAATATCAAGTGAATGTCCATAAATGAAAACTGTGGCCAATAAGCTGTGGCATTGTTCCTCATTGTGTGGCATAAAACATCATGAGCATACTAATATGTGTTTGTATTTAACTACATAAACTACATGACCCAAATTAGTTCAGTACTGAAAAAAACTACTGAGATTTGAATGTATCTAAACTGCCATCCAACTACTGCAAATTGTAGTTAAACTAGTAAATGAAGTACATGTTGGCAACTATTCCCCAACACTGCCAGTAAGTGATAGTTTTCCTTACTCTCCATACTGTGTGACAAAAACGTGACAAATGAGCACATACATGCGAACATTCACTGTGATGGATTTTAAATGTGTTGTCAAACTGAAATTAATGAAACCAAAGGGTACCAAGAGCTTAAAAAATGTCTGGCAATATTGTAAGGCATTCAAAACTCTGCATATGATAGGTTGAAGCATGCACCACTTCTAGTTCAGTCCTTTCAAATTAAAAGCCTAAATGATAGTTTTCACAACAGCGTGGCCATGAGGATCCACATAACATAAATTCTATTATCTCATCATAATCACCTCAACTTTTGTGCAGTCTTACTTCCCTGTATCAATATTGACACAATGCTTTTTTGTCATATGTCCTACAGTTGTCCCTTGTTATAGTTACTCAAAAATCTAAACAAACACAACTTGTGATTGTTTTCTGTTGTCAAATCAGTTCAAACAAACAAACAAACAAACAAACTGCAAGGGTAGAATGCATCTAATTATAGCTACAACAGAGCTAAGCTAAGAAGAGCTTAACAGAAAACAGCAAAGCCCCTCTACGCTTGATGAGCAGTAATATCTGTAATGAATGCATGAAAAAAAATGCTAACTTTGTTTTTTAAGTTTACAATTTTTGCTCTCATTTTCATAATGCCATTTTATTACAATCATGTCGTTTAAAAAAAATGAAAATAGAAGATTTTTTTTATAAAAATATATTTACCCTTTACTTTAATTTCAGCTTAAATTATCCTCACAGATCAGTTAAAATTAACAGTTTATCTGTCACTGAATTGAACCTTTGCTTTCGAGTGAAAAACTCACAGCATTTCTATATGTTGCTACACAGAAGATGCATCAAACCTGCATTGCACAAAGGAAAGGAGCAGGGATGGATTAAGAAGGAACGCAAGAAAAATAAATGTCTATTGACGGTTCCAAAAATTCAGGCGGGTATGTCAATGTCAAACCATCATTAATAAATTTAGTTTAGAATACGCCACAAAAATGTTAAGAGAGAGAAATGGCAGGAGAAGCACAAGAAGAGAGCAAGGAGGTGCATGTAAAAAGGGGATGATATTTACACACAGCTACAAACATGCAGAAGCCAAAATAAGCAAATAGAATAAATGAATTCTCATCGTTGAGTGCCAAATCAATATTCAAGCTACATGATAAATTCAAAGGGCTAGGTTATTAATCATTGATATTGTCAAGAGATGGCCGAGTGGACTTTGACTTGGTGTGTTGCTGTGCTGACATTTCTCATCTAGAAACTTTGTTCTGAACCCACAACCCCAAAGGAGGACCCTGGGGACTGTCACCGGGTCAGCTCTGCCAGTCTACCAGTTCCATCATTGGAAGAGTAAAAGGACAACTCCAAGAGTTTCTCTTAGGATAAAACTGTTCAGACCAGAGCCATCAACTCAACTGCATTAATAAAAAATAGCAACGTCAATGCATCTAATGTAATCTGCCATTAGAGATTTTATAATGGGAAAATATATTTATATATGGAAAAGCAAGAAAAATGACTGCAAACAGAAATTAAACATCTAAAGAGGTTAACTTACTTTGGATATTATTTTTATCTGTATTTTCTATTAATTCTTTTTCCTTCTTTATCTTGATTAACACGGCAAAGAGTCGACAGCCATCATACAAAAGGCTGTCAGGCTGTACTGTGGCTTTAAGTTAAATGTGAACATCAGCATGCTCCCATAGTTAGAATGACAATGTTAACATTTTGACATTTAGCAGGTAATGTTTACCATCAGTGTTGGGTGAGTTACTCTCAAAATGTAATAAATTACATATTACTAGCTACCTTCATTTGAGAGTAATAAGTTACTTATTACACTACTTTTGCATTACTTTCACCAAAATGACCTCAGAGGAGCTACTAGGTATTTTAAATGGATGAGGGTCATGTCGTTTCTCAACAGGTAATCAAAGCACAGAAGCTCCAGTCTATTACAGTTAATTTCAAATCCAGTGCTGAGGAGTGCAAATGAATACACCCGGAGCTGGAAGACCCACCTACCGGTGCCCGGTGCGCCAGTCAATACGGCATGACCCAGATGTGCCGATCACTGGCACTGCCTTATATGCCTATAATTTAGCTTATGACACACAACAACCCTTGGGGGATACTTTTTTTTCTGGTGGCGCACTGGTGGAAGCGGAGCAGTGTAGATCAGTGTGGATAAATGAAAAATAAAAACAATTAACAGATTACTCCATGTGGTAATGTGTTACGTAACATTGTAAATGTAATAATATTACCTGAAATCCTGTTGGTAATGCATTATATTACTTTGTTACTGCTAAAATGTAATACATTACTGTAATGCATTACTTTTGTAACGTGTTAACCCCAACACTGATTACCATGTTCACTATCTAAGCTGACCATGTCACCATATTAACATTTGCTAATTAGCATGTAAAAGTCATTAGTTTTGCAGGCATTCAGTCATAAATAAAAGTATTGGACACATTAAAATATCAACATGATGATGGCACTTGGATCACCAAAAAATTTCAATTTCATCCTGTGGGGAACATGAAGAGATGTACAAAAATACATGGCAATCCATCCAACAGTTGTTGAGGTATTTCAGTCTGGACCAAAATCAAAGTCAAATGGCTACGATAAGGTAATTGCCAAATTTGGCTGGATACAACCCCACTGTATATATCCTCACTTTTCAAAGTTGACCATACAAGACTGGACAATAAGATCAAAGAGAATGACCTAAAATGAATTCTGTTTTAGAGTGGAGTTTGTCTTTAATCTTCACCCATCATATCATTCTTAAGAACAGTCAATTTTTCTTCAGCACTGCATCAGGAGAGTTGCTGCCCTCCTTTTGTTCTTGCTATTCAAACATTTGGAGTCTGCACAAGCAATATTGGAATAGGGCTTTAAGAAAAAATGTCTCTCTTGCTGCTATTTAAATTTCAGAGTGAGGAACGCTTGACCGATCGAGCACGGAATGCTTTACCGATTGAAATTACTACCAAAGCCCCTGGAGCATTGATCTCAATTTCTGCAGGTTTGGGTAAACAGCACCTTATACGCCTACAAATCAAGTAATTAACACTTAAAACAGAACTGAGCCTCAGCAGGATCAAGGTCAGATGTCGCATTCAATATGAGCCCAAAGCTAAGTTTGAAGAGAGATATTGTGGAATGAAGGTGAGAAGAAGAGAAGGAGAAATGATCATTTGAGCGGTGTCTGTCTGGTCTCAGGGTGCGAAGGAGGTGCCCTCTGAATCACCAATGAGACAAGCAGACATGGCCAGCAGCAGTGTGACATTGACACCATCTCTCTCAGCACTACATATCTCCTGATTTCCCTTCTCTGGCTGTGTTGTGCGCTGCCTCCGCTTTGTAATCTTTTCAGCTCCCTCTTGTTTTCGTCTGGTATTGTGCTGTGTCCTGTTTTATTCTGTACTTCTCTGATCTGTTTTCTTCTCTGGTACTGTGCTCTGTCTCATACTGCTCTTTACTGTTCAGTTGTATTGTCCTCAATTAAACAAGGGGAACATGTCATCCTACTGACAACTCATTCTCCGTGTACGACTGCGCCCGAGGCACTTTCTCAGCAGAGGATCCTTTAGGAATAGGAACACAGAGCTAAAGGTACAGGCAGATGAATATTCAACAAGCAAAACAGACAGGCAGATGGAAAAAACGTGGATCTGAACAATAGACAACCAGACACTAGTGTGTTGCAGTCCATCCACCCACAGGCCAGAGGAAATGCTTGCACAGTACCACTGCAAAAGTTTAGCGGCTATAGTCACAACCTACAATACCTCCTGAGACTTTCTGGCCTTTTACAAAAGAATGCCTGACTATGATAAAAACCATTATCAGTTCATTACTGGCTTTAAGCTATATAAGTCATTATCAAAGAGACAATGAAAATGAAAAGTCTTTTATAGGCATCCAAACAAAGAAAGAACCAGCACTGGCAAAGTTGTCGTTTCATTAACTCTGTATATACTTTTATGTTCATGAACCCCTTCCACTGTATAAGTTGCTCCCTATAAGCTCTTGTTCAGGGGTTTTCAAAGCCTGACACTTTTGGCCCCCTATCAGACAAAATCTGCATCCACATGTCCCTTTCACCTAACGCAGCACTTTCTTTGCTCCAAGTCTTTCCCTGCACCCTTTTTTTTTAAGAGAGCTCAGGAAAATTGATCACAAGTAACTGTTCAGCCTTCATGTCAGTGAGATACCGTTCTACATCTGGGCTGTGTAAAGTATAAATGGTTCGGACATTTAAGATGCTCTCTTAACACTCATTACAACAGCCACTCAAACCCTTTGTTTTACCTTTGCTTGCTGTTTTCACAAATGTGCACAAAAAGGGATGTGGCTGTCGTGAGATGTATATAAAGATAAGGAGCCTCGGCTAGAAGGAGACCCAAACAGTAAGTATTATATTCTATTCAAAATGGTGTATGTTGTCAGGTCTGTGTTCATGTGAGTGTGATTACACTGTCCCTAGGGTCTTACCATACCCTGTACAACAAGCCTCTAAGGGTAAAGTAATGCACTAATTATCAAAGAAATGTCCACTACATCATTAAAACATCTGGGAAACAATCATCATCATTATAGTGTGTGTGTGTGTGTGTGTGTGTGTGTGTGTGAGTGTGTGTGTGTGTGTGTGTGTGTGCCTGCATGTGTGTGTGTGTTTGTGTTTGTATGAAAGATACCGTTTTTTCAGGTCTAGATTTCAGGTCTGCGCTGTATTCTTAACACGTTAGTCATTTATCAGTTCACTGAATGGCATTTTTCATGGTGAGGATCCATCTCCCTGTTAACTTCTTGGCTGACCTAACCTTGGGTAGTGGACTCACTACAATATAAGTTCACTATCAAGGCTAAAAGAATTCAAGGACACAACACTTGTGTTTACTTTGAGTCAGACTTAAACATTTTTTTAAATGTAGGAGGCTTATGATTATTTTTTAAAGAATAGATTTTCATTTCTTTCAAGATTATGCATTTTTAGCATGCAGTGGATAGATCTACATTCCTGGGCTATTCACAGGATGTCTACAGGTATTGGACATTAAATTTAAGGTTTATAAGACATTTTCTGGGTAGTTTTTAACCAAATTTAAGAACGGTTTTTGAACAAATATTGTTTTCTTATTCAAGCATTGCAAATAAGTATAAAAGTCAAGCTGTATATATGTGGTTGCTAAGCTGGAATCAGCTTATTATTTATAAAATTGAATTTATGTTTTAAAGGGACATTGTGTAACATTTTCAGTTGTTTATTGGCAAAAATGTGTGTTGAAAAGATGTCGGCATTCATAAATATGTCATCACTGGTGTACTGTTACCTCTACCAATAATCTGACTTATTCTCGTAAAAGGAGAATTTCAGGGTAAGTGCGGGTTAAGTTGTCTGTGGGGTTCCATAATGTTTCACCATCTTCAGAATACATCCGCCAGCAAGGGACATACAGCCCCGCCTTCGGCATTTTCGTTGAGAGCCAGGCCAGCGCTGTGTGACTGAGGAGCCGAAGGAGAGGAGCAAGAGGCGCTTCGCTACTACCCCGGCAAATTTGAAACAAAGTCCCACTCTTTGAGCATAATGCAGGATCATGCATATGCAGCATCATGGGAGACGGAATCCTTGTCGCTATGCAATCACAGGCCAGCGCCGCTGTTGGCTGTTAGCCGCGCTAACAGCGGCTACATTACCTTTCTCCTTCAGCAGCTCTCTCCACCTGGGAAAGGCAACCCCAATGATGACCCTCGTTTTTTTAATTCGCCGGTCATGCTGCCTTTTTGATTCCCTTTTGCACTTTCTTGGCGACGAGGATTCCGTCTCTCGTGACGCTGCATATGCATGATCCTGCATTATGCTCAAAGAGTGGGACTTTGTTATGCTGCAGTAGTGCCGGGTTAGTAGCGGCGCTGGCCGCTAACAGCGGCTAACAGCTGTTAGCGGCGCAGTGATGCAAAGAGAGGGATGAGGTGTGTGAGGTTGAGCCACTTGTCAGTTGTCAAAGGACAAGACGTGATTGGTTTGTTTCAATTTACATCTGCCCCAACAGTCCTACGTTGTAAACACAGCCAGCATGGTGAGGAGGGGGTTTGTCAACTCGTGTTGCGTGTGCCTGTGTAGGAGCCTGAATGAATACTCCATGAAGTATCGGATGACATGGTTTCATCAGTGTTATCATAGCTTTTTGGTACACAGCGACTACAGTTGTTGCAATACGTGTTTGAAACAGTGAGGCGCTAGAGTGCGCCATCTGTTTGAATGCAATATATGATTTCAAGGATAGATGGGAGAAATTCCTACACACTGTGGCTTTAAGAACCTGCAGACACAGTGGTCTGGTGTTACTTGTTTAAATATATAAAATTGTCATATATTATGTATGTTTCTTCAGTAACCACCTAGATATTTTTTATTTATTTTGTTTTGAGGTTTTTAGGGTGGGGTTGGTGGTGTAACTGGGGCACAGTAGCAGGAATCAGGATGAAAAAATAATGGGGACACATTGTACAGCATGGCAACATACAATATATATGATGATACTGCATGTGGCTGTATTATGTTGTCTTGCTGCACCTGCAGAGTAAGTGTTTTCTAAATTTCTACAACAGGGATGGAAAGTGTTATTATGAAAATAGTCATACTGAAAACAGTCATGAGAATAGACCCCAGGCTGATAAACACCTGAATTTCCCCTTTAAGTCTTGTGACGGGGTAATTTCTGATCCTGGTTGGATTCCTCTTTCACACTGTTTCTTTGGGGGGAAAGCAAAATGCTAACACAAAATAAACACACACAAAAACAACAATCCTGCTGTGCAATCATCCCCTCATCACTCTATGTGTAACATGCCGCAGATGTGTAACATGCAATAGCTTACCTAGTAAGGCCATAAAGCAGATACAGATGGCAAAGAGGGAGCTGAAGCTCAGGCCCACATCTTCCCTGTAGATGGCCAGTGTTGTCTCGCAGTGGCGTCCTCTGTAACCCTCTGGACAGTGGCAGGTGAATTTGGAGGGTGACTGGGCCACACAGGTCCCCCGGTGACAAGGCCGAGTAGCACAGAGGGTATAGACACAGGACTTTCTGGTCCCGTTCACACGAATCATGTGGCCAGGAGGACATCTGCAAAAAAAGAGTTAGACAGAGAGAAGAGGGAGCGGATAGAAAGAGAAAAACAAAAGAATAATAATGTTAGACCCATAATTTTTGCACAGAAATAATATACATTGGATTTCAAAAACATTTAAATATTTTTGCGGATAATACCATTTTCTTTTGCAGTGGAAATAATTTGAAACAACTTTTAGATACAGCGGAAAAGTCACTGAAATCTCTACAAAAGTCATGTTGATTTTAAATGTTATGCACACATACATCTATGTAGTATTTCACTTTAAGATTGCATAGATGTAGGTGTGCGGAAATCTTTTCTACCAGTTTGGACTTACTGATGTTTCCAGCATCTTGCCAATACTAAGCTGGGTCCGACCCTCTCTTTTCTTTGTCATGAGTCCCAGTATGTATTCCACTGGTTAGCTAATTGTTGCCGCTGTGCACTGTGTTCATATAGCAGTTATCACTGATAACTTCGTCTAGACCCATGATGGTGAAACAGCATTGTCGTTGAAGGGTAGCGTACAACCTGGGATTCCCTCCAAGGTTAACAATGTTAGCCCTGTCAGCACTGTTGCCGTTGTTAGCACTGTTCATGCTGTTTGCACAGTTAGCTGCTAGCCACCAGCTCCGCCACCTCCATGTTAAGAGCTGTGTGCAAACAATCCTTGCTCAGACTCTGAGCCATAAATATGCTCTGAATGTGGCATACAGCTCATTTAACAAACTATCACTGATCTTAAAGAAAGACTAAATTCACTTGAAAGACTAAATTAAACATTATTGGAGAGCAGGCAACAAATACACGAAGCAATCTCATGATTAATGATGTTGAAATAGAGACAGTGTCTGTAATTTCATCTCTTGGAGTAATAATGGATGATAAATTATGCTGGAAACCACATATAAATTATATCAAAGCAAAAGTTTAACAGTCATTTGCCACATTGTGTAAAAATTAAGGATTTTCTAACTCAAGCGTCATAATATACATTATACTGCTCCCTTGTAGTTCCATACATAACATTAACCAACAAACTCGCTGTTTAGTAAATTTAAGTCTCTAAAATCTTGAAATTTGGTCAACTTTAAGTGTCTCAAATCATGCATCAAATAAAAAATCCGTTACTACCTGAAAGCATACAAAAGGATGTTTGAAGTAAGAGAAAGTCAATGTGATTTTAGAAGCATCTACATATTGATAATAATAATAATACTAATACTAATAATAATAAAAATAATGATGATAATAATAATAATAATAATAATAATAATAAACAGTTATATAGAACTTTCAATTCTAATTTCAACATGTAGTTCTTAGATGTGCATGACACCAGATTTGATTAGGTGAATGTGTATCCCCCTGAGGAGATAAAAAAAACACAGCATGTAAATAAAAACAGAGGAACAAGAGAATAAGCGAAATCATATTGGACAGTAATGGCATTAGAATATAAAATGAAGATGAACATGAATATAGGATAAAGCAGTATCTAGATGAATGTTTACTACTTCCTACAGTGGAAAAAGTGAATTTCTCTCCTTGAATCATTGTCCACAGATGTACACTTCAATAGAGAATGAACTGGAGGACATGAAAATGCTGACTGTGGCTCTGGCGGTAACAAGGATGATTTTATGCAGACAGGGGCACATTTTCTGCCTCACTTCAGAAAGCACCACTATAATTAAAAGCTCATTTGGGTGTAACAGCTCAAACAAACATTTTACGAGCCCATTAATTCAGTATCCCTCTCAATGTCTATGGAGCAGCTCCAGGCTGTACATTTTGATGACATCAGAGACGAGTCTTGCCTCTGGTCTCTGGAGCTTTCTTCACGCTTATAAATATTGACTCAACTTTACTATGAAACAGCAGCATTACATTCAAAATGGTGTCCTGCAATTTATCTCATAACTGTTCGTCTTCAACTAATAAACTAATCCAGACAAGTTACTAAAGGGTTAACTTAATGTATCATCTATGAATCTCTGTCTTCTATGAATTATGTTCACATGCAACCAAACTCCTCTGGTGATATTATTGACTGGCAATATTTTGGAGATTTGGGATGCTGGATGTGGGGGTAAGCGTGCGACTCCATGCCTTGTCTCAGAGTAAACCGTTTGGTTGGTCTGCAGTTTGATATGGCGGAGTCAACAGAGAGTCTTCTTCAAGTAGCCTCATGGTGTCTTCTGTGCAAGCAGCAAACACAAGCAACCCAAGTTGACTGATCCAAATCTTTAAGGTCCTCAAGTAATATCTCAGGTTTCCAAATACATTCTAAATATTCTAGTGTACCACGTGTGTTTCAAATAAGATCAGTAAAAAGTTTCAACTCTACAGACCTTAATTTGTAGTTAAATGGTACCTTTGCTATTTTTCAAGCTAGGCCCTATTCTTCCATGTTTTTGTGTCTAAGAAACTAATGAAGAAACAGCTGGAACTGGTCCTGTCTTAAGCTAAACAGGCTGTGATGTAACCACTCACATGTAACCTGGGCATTTGGATCGTACAATTTACGTCCACTAAAAGTGTTTTGCTACTGACAAGCTCAGATTGTTATTCAAACCTCACATTAGGTCAAAATATATGCTAGGAATGTCATGTTTGATACCGTAATAATCTTGAGAAAGTAACTTCTGTTGGCTAAGAACTACCTGTTTTTGTAACACTCTCAACTTCTCTCCACTCCTCACCTTGTACAGTATGCAGGTGTTAGGAGATTTAACCTGTGCCAAAGGAAGGGAGCACACCTCTACTTACTATCAGCTGCATAACTTATTTTAGGGTTTTACTGGTTGTTTTTCCAGCAGTCCATTAATTCCCATGGAAGCATTCAGGCAGGAGTCTTCCAGACTTTTCTGCCACAAGGCCAGTACAAGATGGAATGGCTTGTTCAAGACAACTAAAGTTAGCATCATCTTTAGAATCACTTTTCAGTGTTATAAATTACTCAGTTTTACAGTTTTTAAATGCCTGCTATCTTGATAATAAAAGGGGGAAAACATCTTGCTGTTTGAAACACAAGACTTTAAAATGTAATTAACTGTGGGTGGGATTATTATGCCAAGACAAATGCTAAGCAGTCAGTATTCATGATGCCCGGTTAGAGTCTGTGTAGGTGTTGAATACAGGACGCCTGTCAGTCAACAACACAACATTGCTTCTCTTTTCTCTGCTCTCTCTTATCATTGCCAGCCACTAGACATGACTGGAATCAGTGTTATGAGTGTCTTATCATAACCAAGATGAGCATGCATACTCACTCAAAGTAATTAGCGAGAGGTATGGTGTTGTGGGAGTTTCTGAAGGCTGATAACTTTTGTTTTTCACCAATTTTTGTGGAAATATACTTGTTTTGTTAAGATCAGACTAGTTTCAAGACAAATTTATCTATTTTTATACTGTTATACAACTTGTGTTTTCTGTTGCACCTGAGAATATGCTAATATGCTTTCATTAACGGAAACTGAAGACTGGAAAATGCAAAAGAGTTGCTGATCATGCTGCAGATCAGCCAAGGTCCCTCCAAATAGTAATAATAACAAAGTTGTGCATTTTTTGTTTTCGCCTGCTAATTTTTTTTATCCTTCTACTTTTATACTCCACACTGACCCAGTGCTAAGCCCTGCCCCCCTCAGTTACTGTTGCTATGCATGCCAAGCTTCCCGTACTAGCATGGCACATGTGAAGTTTACAATGGCTCTTCAATTTTACACAGACCTAAAGTTAATTAACTGAGCCTAACTCCAACCATTCATTTTCTTCCACTTATCCAGGGCTGGGTCATGGTCACGCTAAGCAAGGCATTCCAAAAATCCCTCTCGTCAGCAACATTTTCCAGCTCCTCCTGGGGGATCCTGAAGCGTTTCCCAGGCTAGATGAGATACATAATACCTTCCAGCATTTTCTGGGTCTGCCCTGGGGCCTCCTACCAGTTTAACATGTCCAGAAAACCTCTAATAGGAGGCACTAGGTAGTCATCCTGATCAGATGCCCGAACCCCCAAAACTGTCTCCTTTTAACAGGCAGAGTGGCGGCCCTACTCCAAGCTCCTTACTTTATCTCTAAGGCTGATTTCAGCCACCATATGGAGGAAACTCATGTCACTCGCTTGCATTCGCAATCTCATTCGTTCAGTTACTACCAAAAGTAAATCGAAAACTTTGCCTTCTGGCTCACCTCCTTCCTCACCACAACAGACCTGCTCAGTGCCCCCAAGCAATGCTGATGCTGCATCAAACGGCCTGTCTATCTTGTGATCCATTTTACCCTCACTCATGAACAAGACCCTGAGATACTTGAAAACCTTTGCTTGGAGCAGTTAACCATTATCTATCAGAGAACCATGGCCTCAGACTTGGAGGTACTGACTCACATTCTGACCGTTCACACTCAGCTGCAAACTGCCCCAGTGCATGCCTGAGGTCACAGTCTGGTAGAGCCATTGGAACACCATCGGCAAAGAGCAGAGACGCAATTCTGAGATCCCTAAACCATACACAATCATTCCCCCTGCTGTACCTTGAGATCCTGAGATCTACGTTTGTTAAAAACGTTTTACTGTCCCAAGCTAACTCATTTTAAGACAAGAACCTGTGAAGAGGGCTTAAATATTCACATGCTGGCTACATACATAATTTATGAAAGATTTTTTTATCGATGCATAACAATGCCTTATAATCTAGGGTCTAATAAACAAAATAATGTGTATTCCTGCTGTGGCCATGCATGCATCCAACACACCATCATATGGTATTGATGGTGTACTTGTATGTGTTACCTCTGAAATACTTTTGTGTTTAGCAAGCATTGGGAGCTGTGTTTACAGAAGCTGTTGGAAAAGTTATCTAACTGTGTTTGCAGTAAGATTTATTTATTTATTCAAGGCTGTATTCATGGTTATAAATATCATGGGATGCAGCCTAGGTCTGGTTGGTTTAACAAAGTAACACAAACTATTGCCTGTGCGTTGATATTTTTATTGTTTCTCAGTGGAGAGCAATTAAAAAACACATTGCAAAGGTGAATATGTTTTCTTTTCTTTGTTGTCCCAATATTCTCTGTATGAATTGAAATGTATTGACAGTACATTTTTGCACATAGATGGGTGCATTCATGTATGTGTGTGTGTCAAGTCTCCAGTCAAGACTGACAAGTCCTAACCTTTGAGTTTCGAGTCCTACAACTCATTATACACTCCTCAGCAAATGTAATGCCATTTGACATTCACTCATTTTCCGTAACCACTTTTCCTGATGGGGGTCCCAGCTGACAATGGGCGTGAGAGAATCGTGGTACACTTTGAACAGGTCGCCAGACTATCATTGGGCTTCACATAGAGACAAACAAACATCACACCTACGGCCAGTCAGCTAGAGTACCCGGAGAAAATCCACGCTGACACGGGGAGAACATGCACGATTTTAACCCCTCCACCCCACATTTGAACCAGGAACCCTCTTGCTGTGAGGCAGTATTTCAAACCACTGCTCCACTGTACAGCCATTTAATAATTAAAAATAATCATAAAAAATGTGGTGCTGACATTGCATTTTCATAGCACATAGCACTAATAACGAGTTCCACAACAGAGTGAAGTTCAGATCTTTTTGTCCTGTCTTGTATTTATCTCATCTCATATTTGAAAGTGTCTATAACTTTCTCTTCCCAAATTGGTGACATGTTTTCTGTTAAGACTATTCTTCATGTAAAATGAAATTAAATGCTGCTGAATGTTTTGTCTAAATGAAATTAAAAGAATAATGTTAACGTAAGTTGATTCAGGAAATAACAGGAAAATAATTTCTTGGTGGCACACTTTTTAAATAATGTATAAATGTAATAATGTATAAATCTTTGGCTTTGGGGAAGTTATCAGATATTTTCAAGTCAGAAGACTCAAATCCAAATGAATGAATTACTTAACATTAAAATATAAAGTAACAATGACAAATCAGTGTTTGTATATGTGTTTATTCGATCCCTGGGGAGAAGAGTTATCCAGACTATAATATGGAATTATTCGACTATTTGTCTGTCGCCTCCCAAGTGCACAGTATCAAACACTTGGGCTTGGAGGACTCGTTGCCAACACTTAACTACTCTATAATCATCTTCAAGGTTCAGGTCAAGTGGCAAAAATAGAACAAGGCGAACAAGCAAGCAGGGTGGGGATGGAGGGGGAGGCTATGAGTGTGTTTATATGTGTATGTGTGGCAATGGTACATGAGTTAAACACTGAGCCAGAGAGAGCTAGAGATGGAGCAAGAAATGGAGGGGCAGAGCGCAAGAATGAGAGCCATTGTAAAAAAAAAAAATAAAATAGGTTTGAGGATGGATGATGTGGGTGAGCAGATCAGAAAAAAAGTAAAGGCAAGATTAAAAGCTTGGGCGCACAGACTGAATGGAGGCTGATGTTTCCAATGGCAAAAAAAAAATGCTGAGATCAGTGCATGTGGATAAGAGCACTAGGTGTTTGATTCAGTCTGTGCCACAGGAGATGGTTGTTGCTATGCTGCGGCTTTTCATCGCATGATATTTCCCATTTCCAGCTGACAAACAAACTAACCCTCATACAGGAAGTCACACAGCAGTGCATGTGGAATGTTGATCAAGCAAAAGTGTCAATCCCATCAGGGTCAGAGGGCTGGGAAAATAATTTATTTTCACCTCCAACATTTTAGGCATTTAGCTTAGTGACTGAGCAGATGGGGCTCAATGCCTTATTCATTGCCTTTAAAGGGAGGCATGAACATGCCTGCTCTTGTGAGGATTGAAGTTTTAAAAGTGTCTCTAAGGCCATGTTTACACTGACAATAACCACCACGCCACAGTCATAGTGTAGTGGGGGTGTTGTGGCAGAGAGCTCCAGCACGGAAACACAGCAGATCCGGCTCAACTTCTGCTGCAGTGTCATCTACTGCCAGCCAGCAAGCCACACTGTTCAATCATGTTTACATCATCAGGCGGAGAGGAAAGTTGATGTTGTGACCACTTGCTGGAGCTGTACAGTTCTCCCTCAAAGAGTTTAACCAACCTCCGCAATTGAAATAGTCAGACGGTGTCAACATTGGTATTTCAGTCAGGAACACTTTTCTCAAAGAAAACTTTATTTCCATTTGCAGTATTATATTTGGCAGTATGGCTCTGTATTGGGGCCCCTCGCCCTTCCTCGGGCCTACGCAGAAAGCCTCTTCCACTCGCCTAAGTGGAATGCATAAAGCGGAAAGAGCACACCTCTCCGCCCTTCTGCGTGCCTACGTAGAAAGCCTATAGCAGAGAGACCTCTCCACCCTTCCACGTGCCTGCGTGGAAAGCCATAAGGCAGAGAGAGCAAACCTGTCTGCCCTTCCACATGCAAATGAGGAAAGCCTGAGGCAGAGAGGCAAACTTCCCTGCCCTTCCAGCAGCAGCAAAGACCCCCCAGGAATAGAACAGAGCAGCATCAATGACAAACAGAAATGATATTGATAAAGTCAGACACAACATGAAAAGGAGGAGCTGGGGTGGAGGCGGGTGGCAAAGCGGCTTGCAAAGGAAGCAGCAACAGTAGGCAGGCAAGAGCAGTTTAAATAGTGCACCCTGAATGAGATTTGCCAATTGGTTGCAGAAAAAGGAATCATGTGATCTATCAGCTGACTCCCTTCCATCAATCAGCTGCTCCATCAGTTGACTGGCTGCTTGAGATCAAGTGATGTAGCTCGGATGTGAGCTGAGCTTGTCCTGCCTGAACTAACGCACTGCTCAATTGTTTGTGTCTTTGTGTTATCCAAGTCAATAAACCATAATAATTAATAAAAGTTTTGAAACTGTCATTAAAACAATAAGGAGAATATTTCTTAACACTCTATAAATTATTCAAATTATGTACGTTATTTAGTTTTTGAGATATGCTATTTTTTTATGAGATCAATATATATAGGATTATGCAAACAACCATCTTCCTCAGCCACATGGGAAAATTTCTGGGGAAATTCAGGTGTAATTCTGGCGAAATACTATATTTGCATCCCACGTAAAGTAAGGTAACAGGGTAGTGACGTGATGACATAGAAGACTTAAGCCTTAGCTTTCTGCTGCAAAATGAATGAATACTTCCTTCTGCGACAAAGGAATATGGGCAAATTCATGGCAAACTACCACATTTGCATCACTTGTGAGGTAAGGTAATGATGTGATGAGAGGGAAGAGACAAGCCTTAGCTTTCTGCTGCAAAAAGAATGAATGCTTTGTCTATTATGGTTGTTATTTTAGATCTATTTAAACAGAATAATGCAAACAACAATCTTCTGTGGCCATCCCCAGGTGGTCTGTTTTTAAAAGGATTACCTGTTCCCACTGTGTCATTATGTTTGACAGGCCTTCAAACTGGACTTTCTGGTTTGTATTTCATTCTCTTACCAATAACCTGTAGCATCATGCACACCAGAGCAGCCAGTTATATCTAAGCCTCCCTGGTGTACATACAAGTTTAGAATTTCTATTTTAATGTCGTCAAGTGATGCACACAAATTATTTGGTGCATTTGGAGTTTATTTGGACAGTTCTGCTGCCAGATGCTAACAGACACAGATGTGTGCAGAAGCCAGTTGAAATGAATGTGCAATGCCATATGAAGCACTGTAGGACTGACTTTGAAGCTGCTCCACAGTATTTCTCCTATGTCAGGAAGGCTGAGGGGGGATTTGAGTTCACATGACACCCTGCCCATAACTGAGAGGATAAATGAGTTTACTTGCTCATTTGTTTTTCAAAGAGCAGATATCAATTTCAAAAGAAAACAAAATGAACAAATAATTTGTGATGACCTTCAACTAGTTTGGCTAGGCACATCACATTTTTCGTCATTTCAGCCCGTGGTTTTCAATCAAGAAACCGAGCAGCGAGAAACAATAAAGACAAGTGAAATCAGGCTCTGTTTGTACACTAACATTCACAGCCCTGAAACAACAGTTAACCAGGCAATCAGACCTGCCGAAAGGGTAGACTAAGGTCAGAAAGAATGCTGTTGAAGAGCTGAGCCAGAATTAGCTACATTCAATTTGTGATGTCTATCCATCTTTTATTTAGAGCAATCATATTAACACTTTGGGAAGGAGATCCAACAGAGTCAGATTCCCCCGAGCCGCTGATACAATCAGTAGCCTAATCAACTAAAAAAAAGTTTACAGGGGTACTGCAACCCCACTATTACACTTGTATGAAGTTGAGGGACTTGCAAAGACAGACTTAAAAAATAATCGTCCAAGTTGAAGCAGCAGAGGTTGAGATATTTTGACTTTTACTCTACAAACTTAGCTTTAAAAGCAGCTGGGTCCTTACCATTATGCAACTCCACAGCAACACTTTGTTAGACCCTGGTAAATGCCCACGGCTTTCAAAATTCTATATCCCCAGTTTTTGTTGCAAGCCTCTTCTTCTTCTTCTTTTTTTTTTTAATAAATTTGTTGTTACTAAACTCAACCTGGACTTCAGAGTACTTTCACCAGAGCCAGAGAAAATATTATACAGCTGCACACACAGTGGTGAGTTAAAACTGTTATGATGGCAAGGATGAAGACACTTTTTTGTTCTTTCACAGGCTGCATCACTGATGGTGCGAGGGATACTCCCCACTGCCTCTCACCATGAATCCACTGATACAGTTTCACATCAGTTTTATCCTTTAACATCATTAGAGGACAAATTCTGCGGCCTGCTTTATAATATCTGACAGTGCAAGCATTAATATAACAGGACGTTGTGTTTGGACTCTGTTTAATTCCCTTTTGTTAGCATGCTGTATGTAAAACGTTTGCTACATATACACAGTTAGTAATATAGTCAAAGGAACTCGTTATATGATTTGTTATTTTAAACCAGTCCCTTTTGTCCCACATGTCATTCCACACTGTCACACCAGACTGATTTCTATCATGTCAGCCTGGACTTCATTCTGGTTGTTATCCACATCAAGTGGATGTTAAATAGCTGCCACATTTCCCACTGACAGCTTCCTTATGCACAGGTGAGCAAACGTTTCCCATGCCATAAATATGTTGTCATGTAATTTGACATTTTAACAGCTTTAGAACAAATAGAGTCTCATGGGTGCTTTTTCTTCTACAAATTTCCCACGTTCTCAAGTAGGTCAGGGCCAGGTTGTTTCAAAGCACATTTATGTGGCTATGACCAAAATTACAGCCAACGTCAAAAGCAAAAAAATGGCCTCAGAGGATGAGTGAATTGATTTATATGAACCCCCTATGGGGTCACATGCTAGAACAAAAAAAAAAAAGAAAAAAAAAAAACCTTCAATATGTAAATCCATGCGAACAGTTTTGTAAGCTGGATCATGCTAACGTAGCTCCCCAGGGATTTAAGCTTTTAGTTTTCTAATTTTGACAGTAGAACTTGATGTGACAACACATTGATTAAGGTGCTAGGTATGGGCTGAAATATGTGCCACCAGAAACTGAATTTTAATCATTTATATTTGAATTTGAATTTCTAAACTTGAATAACTGCACTGAAAAACTGAACCTGAATCACATAATTTTAAATTGCATCGTTTAATTTGAATCATTGCACTGAAAAACTGAATGTGAATAGTATAATTTGAAATTGAATTTATTTCTATATATCTTCACATTCAGTTCTCACAATTCAAATTCAGTTCTCAAAATTCAATTTCAATTTACTGTGACAGACATCCGGGTAGTTTAAGGATGAAAGAAGAGCAATCAAGCGCAGATACACAGGACTCCTCTTCGGCCAATCGGCACCTACGATGTTGAGCATGTAGGAAGAAGCACTCGCCTTGATCCATAGACCACAGACAATAGGCTCGTTGGAGATAAACTGCGCCTCGCCTGAAAAGTAAACGAGAGCAGACGGCCACAGCGGGGGGCGGTGACAAAAAGCTGCGGTGAAGTCGGACAGTTTCCTGACAGTTTCTAGCAGCCTTCAGTCCGTACAGGAAGTCACAGACCATAGGTGTCATTTAGGTATGGCGAGGTATGGCAGCTGCTATACCTTGGAATGGGGAGAAATAAAAAGACAGAGGTTCTGTAGTCATATTACCCGAGGCGCACTGGCTGGTTGTTTTCATTGTATTGCACTTAAATAGGTCAATAATATGCTCATCAGTGAATACGTGTGTTAGTGAATACGAGTGTTATTGAATCAAACTGTTCACCACTTCGCTCCTCTGCGAGTTATATAAATAGCCGCCGGGCACCTAATAGCCGCCAGGGGTTTGACCCCATTTTGCGTATTAAACGCCGGCCGATTAAACGCCCGGGCGATTATTTCCTCATTCATTGCCTCATGGCTGTCCCTCCTTCAGGGACTGTTTGGGGCTTTTACGTACGGATCGGTGGTAAAGTGGTGCACATGACTTGTGCTACGGACGGATGGACGGACAGACAGACACGTATCTAAAACAGGTAATACATCTGGCTACATCTTTCCCACATCAAATATCTGTGATCGCCTTGACCAGCGTGCGTAAAAGTGCACACAATTCCGTGTCCTCTCCCCGCGGATGCTGTGATTTGATGGCCCGGTACTCATTGTGGCCAACTTTTATAAGTCCCAATAATAATAATAATAATAATAATAATAACAATAATAATAATAATAATAATAAGTTACTGTGGACCTATATGCCATGCATTTTAATAAAATTACCAGAAGAGTTCGCTGAAAAACAGGTAACGTCAGCCTGAATTACTCACGTGTGTCCCCGGAGAAAATCGCTGACATGCATGGGGAATACAGCTTCTACAGGCTCGCCATAGCTTACTGTCAGGACTCAGGGACCAGAATTCGGGATGGAGGACCGTCGGGATGGCGATATTTCGGTGTGGCGGCCTGTAACTGTTGGTTAAATGGCCCATTCAGTTGGTATTCGGATAACTGGGGCTTTACTGGTATAATGCAATAGCACCACCCAGCGGTGAAACCCGTGTACATGTGTACATGAAAAAAAATGACCCACTCTAAATGTTTAGAGAATGTTTTTGTACACGAACTCACCCCTACATTATACAGCATTTTTGCACTAAAAACATACTGACATACTGGACAGGAACTGTAACCAAATAATGGCCTGGTGCAGGTCGGTGCAAAAAGAAAAAAAAGAAGAAAAAAAAGCCTTGAGCAAATAGCTAGGTCTGTCCCAATCCGATATTTGAATTGGTATCGGCCGCCGATATTAGCAAAAAACGTGCATCGGCATCGGATTGGACTGCATGGAAAAATGCCAATCCAAGAAGTCCGATCCAGGTTTTCCGGCCAGCCCAGTGCGCCGCGATTCAAGCAGTCCATTCCAGTGATCCGCTCCAGCTCTTACTATGAATCCTCCAGGCCAGCATGCAGACTGCAGACACATGGAGGGTAGGAAGAGTAGTGGTCAATTTAGTTAACTGACTATTTGTTTTCTGCTCTGTTTTTTTGAGAGTGATATTTTTATTTGGTTTACACTCTTACTGTTTAAGTAAAGAGCACTGATGGCATTGTTTTGGGCACAATTAGTGAAATTGGAGCCATGGATGGACTATTGCTTGTTTAAACAGGCTGGCACTGACACTACTAAAATAACTGAAAAGGAAAGGCTGCATTGTTTGCTAAATGCCAACAATGTCTTGTGGTGTTAATCTATTTTTTATTTATTAGGGAGCCAAAGCACAAGTGTGTGGAGGCTTGCTGCTATTTTAATTTCAATGTTAGACATTTTAAAGATTTCTTGTGTTGTTTTTTTTTTCCTATTTATTAAGGGGCCAAAGCAGCCAAAGCAAACCAGCTACGTATATTTTTTATTTAATGTTAATGTTCAAGTTTAAAGTTTGTTTATTTAACCCTGTTAACAATAAACAGGTCAGTTTCTCATACCAACTGTTGTGGATCATTCTAACTAACCCGATTAAGTAGTTGTTCTTGTTAGAGTAATATTGCTTGATCAAACCTTTTCTAACATGACTGACAACAAAATAAGTGATTATGTATAGCCAAAACTCAAGGCTGTAACATCGGTATTGGATCAGAAGTGAAAAAGCTGGATCAGGACATCCCTACAAATAGCCCCTGGTTCTTTCAAAGCCTGGGGTCAAAATTGATTTTGTGAAATAAATGCCCGGGCTACTATTTGGAAAAATATGGAATCTATGTGTTGTAAAAGCATTTTGCTCTGCTGCTGTAGACAGCCTGTCTAAATGATGTCTTGAAGCCTGTCTGATTGTATGTGGGGGTTTTTTCTTCATGTCGGCATGTTAAGCTTGTATTTTCAGTCTCTGGAGACACTCCAATAAATTTGCCTATACAGTATTGTACCAATTTGGCCTTTGTTGTACTATGTTTCATACACCGGACGCCTTGGTTATCTTCTAGAAATGAGCTTGTTATTAATGTATTTTCTGTGAAGTTAAACACATGACTAATGATAATTAAATGTCCGCTCACTGTCCGTAGTGCTGAAAATACGCAAAATAGGTCCGATATTTTCACTGCTCTCACCAAGTCGTGCATTACATGCAGACATGAGGTATTATGAATGTGAGAAACAGCTTTGTGTCCCTTGAAACAGTTTTCATGTGTATGTACTTCTGACAGATCAAAGACCAAAGTGAAGTTTTATATAAGTTCATATTTTTGAAACTCCATCATGAGTAGCTCTGTGATGTCATGTCATATTACCATACCTTAGCTTTTGCTGAAACGACGCCCCTGATTCATATCAAATGGAGGATAAACCATGAACATAAACTACAGATCACCTGTAAAGCATGTTAATAAATTAATCTATCATAATTAAAACAACTGGAGACTGATAACAAACTGATATATGGGTCTGATCACTTTTTTAATGAACTGACATCATTCCAGACAGGATGTAAGTGTGTCTGTGACTTCCTGTACGGACTGAAGGCTGCTGGAAACTGTCGGGAAACTGTCCGACTTCACCGCAGCTTTTTGTCACCGCCACCCGCTGTGGCCATCTGCTCGTCTACTTTTCAGGCGAGGCGCAGTTCATCTACAACGAGCCTATTGTCTATGGTCTATGGATCAAGGCGAGCACTTCTTCCTACGCGCTCAAAATCGTAGGTGCTGATTGGCCAAAGAGGAGTCCTGTGTATCTGCGCTTGATTGCTCTTCCTTCATCCTTAAACTACCCGGATGTCTGTCACAGTAAATTGAAATTGAATTTTGAGAACTGAATTTGAATTGTGAGAACTGAATGTGAAGATATATAGAAATAAATTCAATTTCAAATTATACTATTCAGATTCAGTTTTTCAATGCAATGATTCAAATTAACAATACAATTTCAAATTATGTGATTCAAATTCAGTTTTTCAATGCAATTATTCAAGTTTAGAAATTCAAATTCAAATATAAATGATTAAAATTCAGTTTCTGGTGGCACATATTTCAGCCCATAGCTAGGGGTTAAAACTGTTGGTAGTTGCAATTGTTTTTGTTCAAAAATGTTGAATTTTTAACCAGAGAGCAAGGATTGTAAATACAAAGGTATAGACTACAAATATGTTAGAACAGATTTACACATAACGTTTTTTTTTCTTCCATGTGACCCCAGAGGGGCTCCGTAGGGTTAAATGTATGTGTCTTCATGCCTTTGTGTCAAAATGATGTGTGTATGTGGATCATCCAAGTGTGAATGTGCAGTTACAGAACGAGGTGTGTGTAGGGTTGTGTGTGTGTACCTGCATTCGTGCACTCTCCACAAGTCAACACAGGTGAAGGGGGGGCTACACTGGTTCCTTTTGCAGGAGTCAGAAGAGCACCCAAGGGAGAGGCCTTGAATGCTGACCTGGGAAACCCCATCTCGCGGCTGGCTGTCCAGTGGCATGTAGCGACCATTGAGGCGTACGTCCCTCATGCAGCCTGCAGGGAGAAAAATGGAAAAGGGCTCAGTGGAAAAGAAATACACTGTTACTTACAGACAACTACATGGACACAACATTAAATTAGACAGAGGTTTTCCTTGTGTACCTGGTGAGCAAATCAACCACATGTTCGTGATAGATTACTGGCTCTAGTTCTGACACTCACATCTCAAATCCGCCCTGTTTTTTAATGGAAATGTTTCATTGAGTTTCTTGTGGTAAGGTGTTTATTGCAGCATTTTAAAATGCCATTCATACTGTTTGAGAAAATCTCTGAAGGCAAAGATTTGCATACATGTTGGATATTGTATAATGTGCTCCACGGTGCACTGATAGCTGTGCTGTTTACACATGTCACTGCTTCGCTGGGTTACACGCCTGAGACACTTACCGAAGGGGAGTTAGCATATTTGAAAGGCTGTTTGCAAAATGCTGCACACAGTTAATAACACACTTTGGAAACAGGGGCAAAACGCTTCGGCTTGGAACAAATCAGATGGATCTGGATCCTACTTATGGATACTTCTGGTTTATTACAATTTGGATCTTATTTCCATAGGTTTGGCCATCATTTCTATCACTTAATAGAACAATACTGACTACTCTACATGGACTGACCTGGTTCCTGGTTCAGCTTTAAAAGGAGCTGTATGCAACATGCAGAGCAGATCTGTCATTCACAATTAGAGCTGGAGTTGTCTGTACACAGCTCTCAACATAGAGGTGGCTGAGCCGGTGGCTAGCAGCTAATAGTGCTAACAGTGCAAACAGTGCAACAGGATGGAGGGATTATGCCTCTGCGATGGCATTATCAGCATTACCTCCCAAATGAGTGCAGTGCAGAGCAGCCGTGACTAGCCAGTGGGCTTCACACACAGGACTCACATGCACTAACACGCACCATGGACTGTAAATAAAGATGGTCGACATGACTCTCTAAAAGTGAAGCCAAAACATCATAAAGCCCGCCCCTCAGTGTTAGTGGATGTGACATGAGTCAAACAAAAACTTGAGTATTCATCAAATAAAATTTTTCCAAGGATGCTCTCTGTCATTTAAAGAAGTTTGGTAACACTTTCTTTGAAGACCACACCTATAATGCATTTTAAGGCCATTCATAGTGAACTATACTGCATTTATAATGCTCTGTGATTACACTCATAAACACACATAATGCTTCCTGATGCACTATATCAACAGTCATAAACATGATAGCTGTGACTTATAATGAATTATAAGTGTCTTATGGATGCTCTTGACTAGTTTTAAACTAGAGGTTGACTGATGGGGCTTATGATGCATTATGAATACCTAAACTCACCTATCTGTACTTTAACAATCATCTGTAAAAAGGACACACAGAATGTTATAATAGCTAATGCAGTGTATAAGTCATCATTGTATGAGTTAAGTATGCAGTATGCAGTGATGCATTTTCATGTACGTAAAAGAATCTGTGCTGCATCATAAGTGATTAATGTCTGTCATACACTAGAATACTGTGAAAATGTTTTTAAAGACTTAAGGCTGACACCCTCTCACATCTGAAGACACTGAGTCATAAGTCAGGTTTTTTTTGTCACAGAAGCAGATTTTTGAAAAAAACAGTTGCTATTTGCAAGACTGTTAGCTTCAAAAAAAGAAAAGAAAAGAAAAAAAACCCACAATACTATTACAATATTGTTGCAGCCATCAAAATTCTCAGTAATTGTGCTATATGCTACAGCCGGCTAGCTAATAATTTTCCCAATTTCATACTAGGCTGCTTGTAAGCTTATGTTAGCTACTATAATGTTTGCAATAGCCCATGAGCAAACCGTAGATTTCAGCTGATGATTTCATCATTCAGTCATATAAATGGTTACATAATGTAATTTTTGAAGCTAGTAGGCTTCAGCTGAAACATAACGTTAGCTCATAAGCTACTAGCAAACATTCCAGTAACGTTAGCTGTAGCTGTACATAAACTAGTCTTTGAAAACCCCTTACAAGACATGCGAAACATGATTAACTTAAGATGCCATATGAATAACGCCGACAGCCCAACACTACGTTACCTAACGTGATGTTAGCTACTTCAGTGGAGATTCACATTGTCTTATGCTAACGTTAGCTAACGTTATCTGATTACGGTACACTCAAAAGCTTGTGGTTTGAGCTGATGTCAGTCACTAATTAACTATTATTCATACCTACTCTTGTCGTGGTGTGGGTCCTTAAATATAATACACACTCACCGGCCACTTCATTAGGTAACACTTGTGCGGTCTAATGCAGTCCAATCCAATGGTTATGCCATAAATGCTATTTTTACGAAGCTTATAACGTTACATTTTGGGTTTTCGTTGACATTGTCAAAAAGGTGATAATTATACATTATGTTTATTATAGAGGTCATAGTGGATGGTGCTGTGTACTGGAGTGCATTATATTGTGCGGTGTTCTCATAATTTTGCCCAATCCATTAACATATTTTGAGGGGGACAAAATATTAGGAACACTTTAATATTACACTCCAGTACGCCAGCACCACCCAGTTCAACCTTAATAATAAACATAAAGTTTAATTATCACCTTTCTGACAATGTCAACAAAAACTGAAAATGTAAAAAGCTTCATAAAGTAGAATGTATGACAGAGCTGTTGGATTAGATTGCACGGGTGGACCTAATGAAGTGGCCGGTGGACGGACGGACGGATACACACACACACGCACAGGTTAGTTGACAAAATACTGTTGAGAGTACTAAATATGGGTCACAACCAATAATGGAAATTTTTAACAAATATCGTTGTCTCCCCGTCTCGTTTAAGTGTGAGGTGTGTACTGCCATAGCGAAATTTAGGAGTACGGTCAAATCGGACACAAATATGGCGGCGGTCTCATCGACGTGACGTCACTGGTACCCATGAATTCACTCCACAACTCCACTTTATTCATCTTCAGATCACAGCAAAGTAGGGTGGGATAAAGCGGAACATGCTTGGTAAAAAGGTGACTGGTTAACGCCACAGAAGCAACTGTGTCATTTCTCATGGAGCCTAATCTGGAAAAGGAGGAGAAAGTGGAATTGTGGAGTTAACAGGACTGATATGTGCCATGACAGAGTGAAGAAGGAAAATAGTGGACAAAATTTGATGCAGCCCTCTTCCCTTGTAAGTATCATATAGCTAGCAAGCTAACAACCGTAGAAGCTATTTACAAGCTAACGTTAGCTAATGGAATGTGTGCTATTAGCCTACAAGCTAACCATATGTTTCAACTAAAGATTACTGGCTTCAAAAATCACCTCATGTAACCACGTATATGAGTGAAGCGAGAGATCTCCAGCTGAAATGTACAGTTGCTTGTAGGCTAATAACAAACATCTAAGTAGCTAATCGGTGGGCTCACAATCAGCGGTGCTCCCCGTGATTAGTTGGATGGGTGTATGGGCAAGATACTTGATATAGTGGAGATTGCTACTGCGCAGACTCTGGCTCCGAATGACATCATCAGAGAAAAATGGCAGCGGCTGTATCGGGGATATTTTAGCTTCACTTCTGTACAGTAGGGGTAAATGGAAATGCGTTGTCCATCTCATTATATAGTCTATGACCAGAGTTGGGTAAGGGTTACTTTAAAAGTAATCAAAGTACGTTACTGCGTTACTTTTTTAAAAAGTAACCAGTTACTTTACTGCGTTACTCCCTGAGTAAAGTAACTCAAGTACTTTTAAAGTACTTCCAACGTTACTCCCTGAGAAAAGTAACTCAAGCACTTTTAAAGTACTTTTGAGTATTCTACATTTCCTATTGGGCAATGGACCACAGGGCGCTAAGCCTACATTTTTTTGTCTCCAAAATTAAAGTTATGGACCACTTGCCCTTCACTGAGATCCAGTTCTCCCATCACAGCCGTCACTTTGACCAGTAGAAACACAGAACAATCTGCTGCCATAGACAACTGTATGACAACAACACCCCAGTGTTTTTAACATTTCCTCTAAGAATGTTACCACACAGAGTAAAAGGGGAAATGATGGTGTGAAACAACAGAGACACTTTGTCAACCCGCTGAGTTAACGTTACTGTCATTAGCATCAAGCTAGCAAACAATGTTACATCCTCATGGTCGGACATAAAGCAATAACATTAACAAATAGTGGCAGGGCTTTTACTCACCACAACTGCAGAGGCTACCAGCTTCATTTGAAACAAACTACATTATAGACGATCCGTTATTTATTAATCCCTCTGTGTGTTTATATATTTACTTTTTATCCGCTCCGTTGTCTTTGTAAAGTTAACACGTTGCGCCGTCATTTCAAACTCAACACTTGTTTTAAATTAAAAGCCCCTTATAACCTCGGCTGAGAGAATCCCTCCATTTTCTAAATAGGCT
Source organism: Epinephelus fuscoguttatus (assembly GCF_011397635.1). Classification (NCBI taxonomy): domain Eukaryota; kingdom Metazoa; phylum Chordata; class Actinopteri; order Perciformes; family Serranidae; genus Epinephelus; species Epinephelus fuscoguttatus. The sequence continues at coordinate 9,156,260 of NC_064753.1, forward strand.
TTTATTCTGAAACATTTTTAAGAACTTGGTTGTTGAGGATACAGTAGTTTAAATGTTTGCCTACAGTACTTCAAATGAAGCTCCTGCCATCTGCTGACGCTTTTAGGTGACTACAACAACATGTCGGCTGGCACATGAACAGACACAGTGACTGAAATAATAGTAAAGGTAATAAAAATAGGACAAGAATAACCCGATGACATCACACACGTCGTGAAAGACGACTGGGGATAATTGGTGAGTACCATCGTGTAGTGTGTACCAGGCATAATGCAAGTCCTGAGTCTGACCTGTCTGTCAGCGAGTCCTACTCCACCTTTTTTTAGACTCCACCGTAGACGATGGCAGCATTTCTTCTACCATGTAGCTAGTCACAAGCTTCATGGCTTCTTTCGGACTGATAGGTTTAACATTATCTCCGCTATTAGAACCAAAAGACAACCGTTGCTGTTTCGGAGCTGAAGGACCAGCATCCTAAAAGTAATGGAAGTAACTGATGTCTTGTTTGAAAATGTACTCAAGTATTTGATTACTCCAACAGCAAACTAACGTGTTAGGTTACTCATTACTGCAAAAAGTAATCAAAGTACTCTAACACGTTACTTTGTAATGTGTTACCTTGTACTTTGTACTTTGTTACTTTGTAACGCGTTATACCCAACTCTGTCTATGACACACATATGCAGCCAGGCTGTTTATCAAAACAAAAACAGAGAAGCTGAAACTACAAAAGACATAGAGAGAGTATGACTTTAGTCTCTGCTCAGGGCGCAATTACTCCACTATAACTTTACGTAGCAAATAGTTGTTTGCTGCTATGTGCAACTTGTGCTATGCTGAGCTAATAATAACTCTAATTTATACATTCAACTGAAATCCATCTCAAAGTATCAACATGCATTTTTTGTACTAACAGCCTGGTGCTCAAACTGTAGAGCAGAGTACCTGAGTTTTGTTTACCAGCAGCTGAGGTAATGTCTAAAGGTCCAGAAACCATTATGTCTAAACTCAATGCTGAGTGTTGCTAAGGTTACGACTGAGCAACAGAGCGATACCTGAGGACACGTTTCTGGCCCTTTTTATGTTCTCATTGCTTAATTATGCATTATTATACTATGTTGGTATATTCAGTTAACATCCCCCGCCCCACCCACTCACTCACACACACACACACACACACACACACACACACACACACACACACACACACACACACACACACACACACACATCTTCCCTGCCACTATCTATCACGTCTGCCTCTTTTGAAGGGATATGCTTTTAAAGTCCATTTAATAAACACATGCATTGTCTTTTACTGCCTGAGGCGCAGCTGTCGAACTCCAGGGAGCTCTCTAACTCTCTCTCTCCGTAGTTGTGACCTCTTTCTCTCTCATATTGTTATAATATTGTGCCTTTTCTGCCTTCTATGTATTCTAACCAACATTTTTTTTTGTAAGAGCCTTTGACTGTATCTGCCAGCATTTGGTTTCACATGTGTCTGTCAGTACTGCTTTTCTCTCTGTCGCTATTAGACCAGGGCTGGGCCACAGACTGAAAATTTACAGAATATTGTATACTGACTTGTTTACCAAACTAAAAAAAAATAAATAAATAAAACAAAAGCCAAATCCTTTTTTTTGCTATACTTTCTCTTTCAGACTTTTTGGCATGACTCACAGAACAAACTACCAATACGTGTGTGCATGTGCTCTTTGCGTGGATTTATTTTCTAACAGTAGAGTGGTAACGTTCCAGCCAGCAGTTTTAAAGAAATTGTTCAGCATTTTGGGAAATAGACTTATTCACTTTCTTGCAGGGAGTTAGATGAGAACGTTGATACCATTTTTATATTTGTGCAACTAATATGCAGCCAAAGCAGCAAGATGGCTAGCTTTAGCTTGGCATAAAAACTGGAAACGGGAAAAATAGGTAGCCTATACACTGCAAAAACCCCAAGTGTAAAAGACAGCTCAATCTGTTTTGATTTGATTTGCTAGTGGTTCTCCAAATGCCAAAACAGAAACTGTCCTCCCAAGAATGACAGCATCAGGGACACTTTTCATCTCAGCAAGTAGAAAGGTCAGAGTGGAGGGATGGGTCACCAACATATGAGACATGAGAACATACCACTGTTGATTTTCTGTTTTAGACTGACGGTCAGCGTTGTTCTTGAAAAGACTGACCACAACCATACTACATTTACCCATACCACATTTTCCTAAACCTTGACAAAGTCAGTCAAGTCAAGTGCTCGATGTGCATTAACCCAACCAAACCTCGACCTAGAGGCATAAACAAGAGCCTACCGTTAAATATCTCAAAAAAATATTATTCTGAGTCAAACTGAATGCTATTTTGTTTACTGTTCAGGATAAAATAAAATATGAGGTCAAGTGCAAGACAGAGAATCTTTTGTGTCGTGTATTTAAAAATATACTGTTTAAGGAAATAAGTGAAAGAGCAAACTTATCACAACAAAACAAGTACGCTTGCTAATCTTGTGTTAACAACAGCTTTTTGTATTTATAGTTTAAGAACATCTCTCTCACTCACACACACAGACAGTATTGTATATACAGTGTACACACACACACGCACAGAATGTTCTTACTCCCCAGCCCCTCCATACACCCAGCTGTGTGGACAGCCAGCTAAGAATGAAGATGCATTTAGGTGAATCAGCCATTAAACTGTCAAATCAATCATTCATTATCACATAAAATGTCACAATTCTCCCTTGAAAACAGTGCGTATGAATGGATAAAAAGACTTAATCCTGGTAGCACTTTTCAGGTGGAATACTTAAACTGTTTCTTATGCCCTGAGTGACACACCACCCTTTCTCACTATATCACACAGCAAACGTATCATATTATCTCTTACTCCCACACAAACATACAGGTTATACACGATACTGCATGGATGATGTTTAGATTGATTTTACCATTGTATGGTGTCAGTTCTCTGCAGAAAAGGACATTCAGGAAGATTTATACTGATTTATACATGGACCCCTTAATATTTGTTATGATTTCCCAAAACTTTTAACACAGTTAACATTTCTCACCTGTGTGCTGGATGTATGAGCTCCAGCAGATTGATCCGACCGACTGGACGCCATCATCGCAAGCAAAACGGACACTATGCTGCGTTCATAGTGCTATGTGGAAATCGGACATATCAGCACTTAAATTGTGGCTGTTGATCTGCAAAATCTGGCATAATTTATTGCTCTTATACCGTTATTGGTGCTCAGTACTGTCTAAAACAGATTTCTAAATGGAAGTTTGTCACTGGCATCAGTTTTTACACTGCCAGTCACATGAATATGGTGTATATAATTGTTGAGTCAGAATTTTTTTAGTTCCTACGTTCCCTGAACACATTGTCACTCATGATTCCACACCCCTCTCAGTTGATGCTACGCCCCCCACGCCACATCAGGGTCAAAAGTCTGAAACTCAAAAAACAGATTTGAAACTGAAAAAGATTTGATAGCGAAAAAATAAGATTTGAAACTGTAAAAAATAAGATCTGAATATTAAAAGATAAAACATGCAACTGAAAAAAATAAGACCTCAAATGTTAAAATATATATGGAAGTGAAAAGTGAAAATAAATTATTCATTCAAAAGAATTACCAAAGTGAATCAAAATTATATTTAACCTGAAAAAACGTTTCATATACTTATTTTTATTTTGAATACATTGTTGTATTTTTCAAAATTCAAGATCAATACATGGATTTTCAGTTTCAAATTTTATTTTTTCAAGTACAAAACATCTGACCCTAATGTAGCTCCATAGAAAACTCTATTGAACAATGATCAAAATAATCGCTTATTATTTTGGTCCTCCCCTTGAAAATAAATCTAACAGTGCTCTTCTGTGCAAAATCATAAAAAAAGGAAAACTGGCAAAAGGATGAGAATAAACAAGATGATTATAGGAATGGTTTGCACCACCAATCCTAGCCATTAGAAATAGAAAATCTAAATTATCTAGCAATTTGGGTGTACTTCTATTTTGTGTGATACCATTCCTTATCTATTTGTTTATTCAGAGAAAAAAACTGTTAAAACCTTTTGCCATGTCTGTGTTTCTTAAGGAAAAACTCACTTTTTTCCTTTTCTTTTTAAACAACTTTGGTCTTATTTCCAGTATTTAAAATTATGCCAAGCAGCTGAAAGACAACTTGGGTCAAACTTAACCAGGTTCTGCATAAATGTTCATATCAAAAGTGCATGTGGTTTACATCTTGGCTTTCCTGCGGATTATAACATGTTCAGTCAAGTCAACTGGCTGTGACTCCAGAGGGGTGTTTGGATATCTTATCTGCAACTCCAAGTAGGAGTCAGCCTTCCTAGTTCTGCTGTATGCAGTCTTAATAACCACTGGCCCTTCAAGCTTTGTCACGTTCTTTTCCTTGCACTTGTAGAAGGTGTGACTGTATAACAATGGAGTTTCTTTCCAAGTGTTTCTCTCTTTCCATCTTTATAAACACTGCTGGAACACTGTTTTGATTCCGTGCTATCAACTGTGAAGATCGTTGGTGAGAGAGGAATGAGCAGGTAAAAGCAGCAACTTTACAGAGGTGAGGAAAAAATAAATGACATGCAAGTATCAGCACACTGCAGCATGTGTAGGACCATTATTCAGTGTAAACATAATTCCACAACTAAATGTTTTCATTAATGAATCGACCAAAAATATCTGGGCATATTTTACAGCTGTCATAGAGATAGGGTCTTAAAATGTGGCAACACAGAAATCATTTACTTATTTGTGACAGTCCACCAAGATTAAACATCTGCTGCCACATTTTGATGTTCTATTTTTGGAGCTGGACTGTTAATTAGATGCACTGTTGGAATATATATACCGTTCAGTTACTGATTGCTTCACACCGCTGTATGTCCTCTGGGGCACAGACAGAGTGGCAGAGTGGCAGAATGGCAGGCGCAGTCAAAGTGAAACTTAACCATTAATTGTGCTGGATCTAAAAGTTTGCTTTCACTTTCAAACAGCTGCTCCTCTTGTCCATTGATCTGATCAGCTGTGAGTGGATCAGTTGATCAGTTATCCATCAGGTGACTCAAACTCCATAAAAAGAAGGGTTCCGCCTGCGCTGCATTCAAAGACCCACTAAGACCTCAGAATTTAGGGGATGGACACAGACAGATGCACAAGAATAAACAGGCAAAAAAAACCAAAGGAAGTTAACGAACTCCCACGTGTCAGCTATCACCGCACATAAATTCAGCTACTTTGGGAAATGCCTGCACTGACTGAAGGAGATGCAATATCAAGGGAAACTGTAATACTCAGGCAGCTGTCCACATCTGGTAAATCAGACTGGAGTCCCTGAAAGTCCAAATTGAGGAGGTTTTGTTAGAAATGTCAGCACCTGCACAGGTGATTGTTGGTATTGGTATTACTCTGCACTATGGGACATTATAAATTCTTACTTATTGTCCAGTTAACAAGTTGTCCTTGAGCATCTAGCTGTTCCAGCTGCTCCCATGCACACGCACTTGACAGCTTCAAAGTGTGAATGCAGTTAGGTGAAGAATGTTGACACAGGGTAATACTGCAAAGAGCTTGAGCTTCAGCCTACCGTCTATCCAATTCATGAAAACTGTCATTTGTTTATTTGCTGTTCTGAGGTCTGGAAAGCTTTTTCTGATGCAAAGAGTAAAATGACCACCACTGAAACCGCTTGCAAACAGAAAATTCAGTAAGAAAAAAAAGCCCATACACTTATTTCCGATAAACACTTGCAGATGTTGTTATAAGCCTAATGCATTGTTATCACCTACCCTGGAAGCTCTTGTTGATTCCAGAGGGGAAGGTGTTTCCCACCATCACCACGGTGGGGTCAATTATGATTTCTCTGCTTCGGCCCCGTGACCCTGTGACCTCCCGTTGCCCTCCGCCACCGTCCAGTCGCAGCATCATCTCATTGTCATGCCGATCCAGGAAAACCTCATGCCATTCCCCGTTGTCGAGGCGATAGGTGGGTAGTGTTAGGTTGTAGTCCCCATCACCGAGGTTGTAGAAAACACAGAGGAGGCCCTGGTAGATCTTGAGTAGGAAAAGAGGAAATTTAGTATGAGGGTTACAAGTTAGGCCAAAGTTTAACTTCAGGTGCTTGGTCTAGAATTGAAAGTTGTATTTTTGTGAGCCAAATTTTAATCATACTGACCACATATTATTACACTGTCACTGGTCAAACAAACAAATAGTCTAATAAAATGATAAATCCTGGCCATTGTTATCTTAAGGAGTCTAACTGGAAATCATTCCATGAACCACTGGGAAAACATTAACAAACTGGTGGCAGCAAGCTGTTCATCATTTTATTGTGTTTCAGAGAGTATACTGAGCACTCACTGGTTAGCTGGTATTTATTAAGGCAGCTACATTAGGAGGCTTCCCTTATTGCTTCTCCTATACATTTTACTGTGTGCATGTTTTTCTTAACATTGTTTAGAAACCTTTATATTTCTGCACATTTGAACCTTTACTATAAATCATGCAGACGCATTTAGAAAGTGTACAGACAAATTAAAAAGCCTTTGATTATCAAGAATAAGAAAAACAAAACATTTCTGTCCCTTTTTTCATTTATTCTAAGTGCTTCCACAAATGTCAGCTGATTGACCCCAATTTCCTTTCTGTTGCAGTGTCAACATGGCAACAGGCCTTGTTGTTAATGTTTGTGTTTCCATCTGAGTAGATTAAGTAAACTGTTACTTATGACTTTGGCTTTGAATAAAACGAAATGTTTTAGCTGCCTGTCTGAAGTGGCTAACAGCCCATACTTACCAGTGCTCGACTTCGGGACAATCATGTATCACAATGTGAAATCTGCAAACTGCTAAATCCTTACATCAAACTGCAACAGTCATATTTCCACAGTGAATACAGGCCTGGCAGTAGACCAAAATAAACCTGGAAGCCTAGCCAAGTTTGGCTAAGCATGGCTACTGGCATTGTGTTATGTGCTGTAAGTGCATTGGTCTAGCACAGAGACACAGGAACACTAAAACAAAGTGGGTCAGAAAGCTTGGCAAGTCCATGTTGAGCTATATATGTGCGCTGTCATAAACTGATTACTGTAGCATAATTGAGCAGAGACCATGAATAAAAACATCATAAATGTTGGCACAATATACAGATCAAACGCATCACTAATGATTTTCAATGTTTTGCAAAACGCAAGAACTGCTGACTGGAGTAGACATTAAGTTAAACAAAGAACTAAAACAATTTCCTTCCAAACCACAAGTGCCATTTATCTGTCACTGAGCAGAAAGAAGCACCAAATGTAGTTTTTCGATACTTTGAGTGGCACAGATGGCATCCAGCTTCTTCTGTTTTGGAGACAGTGGCAAAGGTCTCAGTGGCACAGATCTCAAAACCTCAGCAAATCAATTCAAAACTATCTACACGGCAAGATACCACTGAGGGTAAATGGGAAATATGTTGAACTGACTCCAGTCCAAGTCTCAGCTTTCAAAGCTAATGGGGATTAGGAGAAAGAAAACATTTTACTTGGCTGGTAAAAGACTGGATCAATAGGCCAATTTGGCCAGTAAGCCAGATCAACTCCCTGGAGGTTAGCAAACACAGGGAAAATGAAAAAGCCCCATACAGTAAACTGATATTTCCAGCATTCTATGATGGTGTAATATCAAGTAAACCTCCTCCTTATAGAACAAATATAAATATAAAAACACAAACTTGACATTACAGAGGTTCTAGCTCCCTCACCACCTCTACCCCAAAGTTTTGTCCACTAAGCAGTGTTGGGGCAACATGTTTTACCATAATATGATCACAAAACACTTTGGGAAAAGCCAGTTGTCATTTGTGCTTTTGCTATTGGCCTAAAATAAATTTTAAATGAGGCACTGCTCTGGTAAAGCTGACATTTTAACTTGCAATTTGTTGACTTGTGCAAACATGCCCTGCTGTCGGGGCCATCAAGACACACACGCATGCAGAGAGTCCAGCTCCAGAAGGACATCTTGTTGAATAAAAGTGAGGGAGAAAGGGAGAATTTATGGATGCGAAGTGAGAATGAGAGGGAAAAAACACATGTTTACACAATGAGCTGTTTCTCTCCACCCTCAGATCTTGAGATGAAAACGGTTTCATTTTGGTTTGGCTGTGATGATAATCACATGTCTATCACAGGGCAATATTCATTTAAAACAAATCCAGGAGCCTGTGCTTCTTTCTGTGCGTGTAGGTGTGTGTGTGTGTGTGTGTGTGTGTGTGTGAGAGAGAGAGAGAGAGAGAGAGAGAGAGGGAGAGAGAGAGAGAGAATAAGTCTGAAGGCCGTTTTAAGAGGGATTTGGTGGTGGGTGGGTCGTCCTCATTTCAATTTCAAACCGTTTCCTCCAAGTGTCCCACTGAGCATAATTTTCTCCCCTCCATCTTTCTCTGCCACTGCTGCCACGTAAACAGAGGACTGAGATGAGAAGGGCAGGGAGACAGAGACAGAGAAAGATGTGAGGAGAAAGGAGAAGTGGGTGGCTACCATTAATGCTCTCACTCCTTCTCCATATAATAAAGACACACCAAGTTTTTCGGGGGGGAGAACTTTGTTGAAAAAAGACAAACCAGCCATCACTTGTCAGCTCTTTCTGTACCTATCTACCAATTTATAAATGGTCTTTTTTTTATCTTCCATCACTGTCGACCACATCAAGCCCCTCTCCTCCACCTATCTTTCCATTTTCCATCCAAGTCTTCCTCAGTCGCATCTTCTCCCCTTAAAGCAGCTAGGTAAAGTGCTGGATGGCTCCAAAGTTGTTTAGCTGGAGAACTGTGACTCATTTCAAGGCTGTGTGATGAAGTATTAATTATATTTAGAATCCACTGGGGCAGTGCTTTTTAACCAGACACACTCACAGCCACCTGATTTTACCCCCAATTAAAGCTGAACGGAGCGGAGCAATTTGGCTGCTGCTTTGCTCCCTGGGTGGTGTGTGAACGAACGTGTTTATGGGTGTGTGTGTGTGTGTGTGTGTGTGTGTGTGTGTGTGTGTGTGTGTCTTCGCAGGAGTGCCATACACTAGGTGTGAATGAAGGTGTGTGACTCCATTTTTGAGCAAACAGTCCCACTGCAGGGACAGTGTGGTTCCCCCAGATGCTTCCCGTGACAGACTGCTCTCGATGCCTCAGCCTTTTGGCAGTGCACACGTGTGCAGATGATGTGTTAATCTAACCTCTCCTCATGATTAAATAATATGTGCAAATACAGATTATGTGCATATATGACTCGCTTATGCAGTTTTCCCTTACCTTAAGTTATACTGGGAAATTAAACCGATCTCTATGCTCATTATTAGCAATACATATAATCGCATTCATACAAGTGTTACCTTCCCCATACCATACGCTTCTGGGCAAATGACATCTCTTTGAATTCTAACTAGCCTGAAGTCAGATGAGTGTGATTTATCTTAAACTCTGAATAAACACTTCATCTACAGTTTGTTAATAGTATGCTTGCCTGTACATTTGTTGCATGTTTAGTTGTTCTGCTGTGCACTGGCTACTTTTGTCCTGTGTGTCACTCCTCAAACTATCTGTTTGTCATTCCCCAGTCAAGGTAATCTGCCTTGTAAAAATAAATGAGCCAAACAGAGTGAACTTAATGAAGCAGTAAAATAGCAAAGTGACTTCTAGCCCAGCATGATTCTAATGACTTCTTTTAATCAATGCATTTATAGTCAAGACATGCCAAGCAGTGGCCATGGCTTGCTACTTTGAACAGACATACTACTAAACTGTTGATAACATGCAACAGGCATGTAGAAACTTTTGATAGTTATTGACTTTTACTATAAGGAGATGACCGCTGATTGTTGTTCCTCTTTTCCTTCCTTGATCTTGAATTTAAGAGACTTTCAAAGAACAAAGACTGTTGGTACCAAACACAAAGGTTTTTCAGAGGCAGTTGGTGTGTGCATATGTATAACATGCATCCTTTACAATGTCTTAGATTTGACCTGGGGAGGGTGTAAACAACCATGTGTACCACTGTGACACTTCATTTCAGTGGAAGAGCATGATGAGTGACACGTTCGTGGTGGCTCCCTAGAGGATTTGTTCCTCCTTGGATTGCAAAGGCAAGAAGTACTAACCATTAAGAGGTAGAGGAGGGCAGCGCATGCCTTCGCCATCCTTAGAAGAAAAAATTTCCCCCCACATCCTACCAGTACCCACGGATAGCACAGCTGCAATATTTCAAAAAAAGTATCATAAGAGATCAGGAAGACTTTCTTCCCCTGACAAAATGATACCGTAGGTTGTTTGTACAAGCAGCTTATTACGACCTATGTTTAGTGTAGGCTCCCCTCTAACGGGTGTAGTAATTATGAAAGAGGCAAAAGAAAAAGTCAGGTGACGTAGTATGAGGAGCGACAAAGATCTTGTAGGGAGGTGGTTGTGGTATTAATGGGTCAAAAACAAAAGACTTTGAACCAGTAGACCAATGTTTGTGTCCCCTTTGAAACCAAAAGTTACTGATGAGTTACTTTCCATCACATAATGCCACGGCATGCCACATCACCTCACCTTGCCTCACATACGTAACTTCATGTCAAGGCATCATATTATGTCAAGCAGGTAATGTGATGACATCCAACCATTATTCTCTCCTAAACTTAACCACTATGGTAGGGGCACTTATTTAGAAAACACTGCTGTAGGAGCATTGGAACAAATAATGAATGTGGTTGTAGGGGTTGGAGGACGTGTTGAGATCAGGCCAAATTCGGCTTTAGTTATACTCAGTGGCCGCTTATTAGGTACACCTGTCCAATCTAATACAGTCCATTACAACTGTACTGATATAAAGTCTACTTTTATGACAGCTCAATTCCATTTGTTGACACTGACATAGAGGTTTTGAAAGTCCTATATTGTAAAAAGTCAGATTTCCATTTCTTTTTTAATATCAAGCAGGAATAGGTCCTATATGAATACTGTGGAAGTATCCAAACACTTAATCTTCAGAGAATTGCACTCAGTCAGTATTCAGAAATTGCGCCTTCACGAAGCTGTCAAGACCTCTGTGAAGTTGTGATGTCACACAGACTGTTTCAAGCTTACAACACTGTAAATGAGTCCCTTTGTATTTCCTGTTGGGGTTTCTTTTTCCTTCTGAATTACATCAGCTAACAGGAGGTAAATATGGACCCAAGCTGTTGCTTGCCAATGCAATTCCAGTTTAACAATCTACAATGATAGGAAGTGCAGCTATGGTGCCACTACAGTCATTCCCCCAGCTGCAAGGACAGCACAGAGACGCTGAGAGTGCAGATGTGGACGACCCGGAAACACTGACCAATCAGAGACTGGGCCTTTTTGGTAGAGGGACTCAAAGACACAGGTACTAAAATGATACAGGTATATTCAGGCAGACAGTTGTGAGAAAAGGAATGTGGTTTGTGAACATAAAATCATGTTAACACATTCTAGTAAAAACATAATATGTGTGAGCCTAATATGGGACCTTTGATTTTTTAATTTTTGTTATTAACCTTTATTCAACCAGGAAGTCCTATGAAATTAACATTTCTTTTTCAAGGGACACTCCATCATTATGTTTTAGGACTGAGGCTACAACATGTGGTGATAGTGTTGTAGTGTGTGACCGTGTTATATTCACGGGTATTTATAATATTCTGTCCCCTTCATGTGTGTTAATGGAAAGAACAAAACATTAGAAAAACCTCTAAATACAATGAAGTCCTGTACAACACCACCTTTAATTATGACCTCAAGAATAAACACAACAACAAAGACTGAACATAACAAACTTATAAAGGACGATTTTGTGGCAATGCTGTTGTATTGTATTTTTAAAGTTTATTCATTTTCACATATTCACTTAAAGGGAAATTCCAGTTTATTTAAACCTGTCTCCTATCGAATTTGTTTCAAGTGACTAGTGACATAAAAATAATAGTTAGCATGTTAGCCGTTAGCCTAGATACAGCCGTAGCGCCAGACCTGTTAAGTGAACGGGCATCCCTTCAAGTGCAAAGTTAGTCCACTAAACAAGCTTTTTTTTCCACAAAGACCGCCTCATATCGTTAGGATAAATGTCAGAGAACATATAGAAAACGACATGTAAACGTGTTGTCTTACCTTACCGGTGTGCTGCCATGTTTGTTTACCCCTCTAGCTCTGCTTTCCAAAGCGCAGCCGAAATATCGCGAGAACAAGCAGCAATCTCATAGCGTGCCTGAACAAGCAGCAACAGCTGGAAGGCAGAACCGGACAGTAGCCTGAAAAGTTCATTCATTTATTTTATGAAAGATATATAGAATAATGGCTGACTTTTTGCCAGACTTCGACTTTGTGGAGGAGGAATTTGATTTTGCAGAGTTTGATAGCCGCCCTTATTTATTTGAGCCAGAATACACTGACAAGAGCTTCGTGAAATTGAAGAACGGAGCTGCGTAGCTCTGGAGATTGGTGGTGTACCTGTGAATGCTGTGCCCCAGTGCCCACAGAAGAGGAATGCCTCTGTTGCAAGGAATGGGACCGGTTGCAGCCTTATTTTCAAGGTCTGGATGTGACCGAGGACGAGACACCTCCACCTGGAGTAGTATCCAGCTGGGCTTTAGCTAGAGCTCACGAGATATATTTCTGCTGCACTTTGGAAAGCAGAGCTAAAGGGGTAAACAAACATGGCACCACACCAGTAAGATAAGACAACACGTTTACATGTCGTTTTCTATATGTTCTCTGACATTTATCCTAACGATATGAGGCGGTCTTTGTGGAAAAACAGCTTGTTTAGTGGACTAACTTTGCACTTGAAAGACTGCCCGTTTACTTACATTTTAACAGGTCTGACGCTACTATGCGCCCCAGCTGTATCTAGGCTAACGGCTAACATGCTAACTATTACTTTTATGTCACTAGTCACTTGAAACAAATTTAGGACGATAGGAGACAGGTTTAAATAAACCAAAATTTCCCTTTAAAATGTGTTACTGATTACCGAGTCGTACCACAACTTCCTTTATGTTGTTTCCATTATCCAGATCAGCATCAGAGTCTTGTAGGACAAAGCACAAGCCCACCGATAACAGCTCTTGTGGTCCACACGTGGTATCTCAATAGTCGCCGACCAAAGTTACATTTTTGCGGAGGCTCATGTCATTTATGGCGTAGCCTATAGTGTAGCTTTAGCAGGTAAATGTGCAAACTATGCCGTAACTCCTCACCACATTAATGTACCTAAAAGCAACCAAACCAACCACTTAAAAATGCTAGTCCAGGGACAAATAAATGATCCCTCACTGGCTTCCCACCTGCAAATTACCTCATATACAGTGTGGTTGTGGGCAAGAATTATGCAACTGCATCAACTGCACAAACTATAACCATCTTGCTTACAATATAAATTCTTGTTATTGTGTTTATGCAAAAGGCTTAATACTTTTCATTATGGTGTGTACATATTAATTAGATGGTGACAAATCACCAAACACGGCAGCCAAAATGTTGATCACTCTCATTGTGATGTAATGACACTGAATAGGAACAAGAGCTGAAAAGTGTTTCTGCCTTCTAGAACGTACTTATGGTTCATTTGAGTATATTCGTAACTGTACATTGTAAACCTTATCTGAGAAAAGTAAGATACAAATAAAGTAAATACGAAACATTTTGTGATGTAAAAAGTGCATACTCTGGTGATTAAACATACATCTGTATACTGTGTAACGACTCCCACCACCATCTCCACTGGAGGCAACAATAACAAGCTAATAATATGTTGAACTGTTGAATAATAATCTCCTCTGTGTAGTGTTTATTAATAATCTCCCCTCTATACTTTTTAATAATCTTCCAATGTTTAATACAGTATCTAATAATAATGTTCATTGTGTACTCAAGTCATCTCCTGCCTGCAAAAAACTGAGAAGAGCTGCAAAAGGAGAGGAGATATAAATTCCAGTTAATATCACAGCTGAGAGGGAATGTTTTGGTTATTTGGTTAAGCTGAGACTTATGACTTAAACTGAGTTAATTTTGGATCTTATGAGCCATTATTTAAATAATTAATTTGTGTTGTGGTTTTCTTGCTTCCACGAATGATAAATTAAATTTTGCTAATGATCTGGCAAGGCACAGATCTTTAATATGTTTAATTTGGACATTTTAAAAAGTGTATGTTACCTAACAATACTGACTCATAAAATCAAATTGTGTCCACCCTAATGCCAGTGCAATGACTTCACAACAAAGGCAACTAGGAACTGAAGGAGGACAGACAGATGCTGGCAAACCTGAGATGAGATGACAGAAGCACAAAAGTGAGATGAAAGAAGTTGAATTGAGCAAAGAAGTAATGATGGGGGAAAAAGCACACAAGATGTGGCCAAAGAACTGTTATAATGGAAAAAAAGAGTGCAGCTTTACTGAGCTGAGAAGCAATAACGAAATATCAGACTTGTCAAACCTGGTTGCAGACAACACACCATTAAACTGCAACATTATTCTACTTGACAGGACCTCCCATTGCCTACTCTTACATTTTGAACTTTATCGTGATTCTGATCTTAAATGAAACTTCCACCATACAGTCTGCCAGTCTGTACTGTTCACTGTCATTTATGTATTTAAATTAGTCCACCTTCCTGGGACCTGCTTGTCCCCTTTAAATGTCAGTTAAGAGATTCCCTTCATTTCTTAGACTGACTTTGAAAAGGTCACAGTACAGGCACATTTGCTTTCAGTGAAAGTGAGAGTTGTAATCTGAAATTAGAAAGCCATAGGTACAAATAAAAACTGCAGTTTCATTATTAAGCAGTGTCCAGGCTGGAGGTTGAATGATGAAAATAAGTTCCCAGGGGTCTATGTTATTGACCAAATTATTAGCGCCTCTCTTGGTGTCCACATCTGTCAGGGAGAACATCGTGGGGGGTTTAAAGATACACTTTAATGGCTGGAATAACAGCTTGAAATGGGCACCATGGTGAGCATGACGGTAAATGAACTGAAAAAGGGGACACCAGCATTGGAATTTTGGTGCTCCTGTGATAAGTTAATGATCACTAGGGTATGGGTATTGCAGTCCATTTTTCACTAAACGAAGCATGAGTTAAAAATAAGGAAAAACAAAATAAATGTATAATAGATCTAATTTTGGGTCTCAATCATCACATACAAAATGTAAATAGAGAGGACACTATGTTGTCATTTAATCCAACCCGTTCTCATTCCAAGGGTGTTACATATGGCAGCCTGGTCAGTGGCCCACGGCTTCTGTTACCAAAGCATAGAGCACCCTGCAGTGTCTGTATGAAACGCACAGGGCTTTCAGCTAACTCCAATGTGGAACCCATCAGTGGCAATAATGAATTAAAAACAGTGAGAAAGTCCAAGTAGAGGAGGAACTTATTTTAACTTTGAAATGTTTTCTGAACATCACAAAGTAGTCTTGTTGCCTAAAGCTAAAGTAATTTCGGCAGCAACACCTACATTCTCTGTGACAACGGAATTTGTTATTATAGGACTCTGTGGCATCATACACTAGACACTAGAGCATCATACAGTAGTTTGAAGTGTAGGTCCACCAACCAAGCTGCCACATTTGACAAGCTGAGAGTGAAAATGAATTGTTTAGTGGAACACACAGACAAGAACCTCATAGCCACAATCAGATATCACATCACACACAGCACAACAATTACATGCAGACTGACCAAAGGGCAATTAGGCCTGTCGTAATAACTACTTTAATTGAACAATATATATTGTCCCAAAAATAATTGTGATATATGATTTTATGTCATTTAAAGACCATTTTATGCCACTGTTATAATGATAATATAATATCATAATGTTTGTGTGTGGAGGATCTGCCTGAGCCCCACACACCAGCCCAGTCGCCAAAAGAAAATGTTGGCCTTGTATGTTTCAGCAAACCAAGAATAAGCTCCATCTGTACGTTTTTATGCATATCATATGAATGCTTCTAAAGTGAAGTGGTGTATGAGCTGACTTTGTCATGTGGAGGGGATGGTAGATGGCGCGTCACCTAGGTGAGATGCCTGCCAAGCTGCACATCACTGTTTGAGACCAACAAACAACAAAACCAGTTGTAATTTAGTGAGTCATTGATGTTGTTGCAGCAGCTTTGTAGGTACCACATGTTTTCTAACATACATTGTTCCTCCTCATGCCCATGAAGTTGAGCTAATCCCAGCACATTTATATTGATTTTGCTTAATCGCACTGTCCTCAATAAATCAATATTTAATCAAAGCAAACTAAAGAACTAACTACTTGTAGCAATTAAAGAGGAACAAAATGCCCTCATTTAAGAGATTTCATTCTAATATATCCATTCTTGCGAAAAGATTTAATCCTCATAAGGAGTGTAACACCAGAATGTAGAAACTCACACAAAATGCTGCAATCAGTAATCCAAGGGGGAAAATGTAGCTCAGAACAAAGAAATGTAACATCCCCAACTAACCATGTTGTTGGTATGCAAGTCACACACAAACAGCAGAAACAAAGCGCCCCTCACATTGTGAGTTTGCAGCCAGCCAAGAGTAACGCATACTAATTTCTTCTTCTGATTAAAAGCAAACAGAACTATTACAGTGAAAAACATAATCCTAGAAGGCAATATGGTTATATTTCTGTCAGAGAACATTGCAGGGTTTCCAACGTTCACTGAGGGGGGGCTACTTTATAAGATTACACACATTTCCATGCTGTCTTCACCCGGGAATAAAGGCACTAGTTATGGTGGATAAATGATATGAATCCATTCCCCGTGTGACCATACAGAGGGAGCAGCATGATATTTAAATAAGGTTTGGTATGTATCTTTCAGAAAAATCCTTGTTATTAATGACATCATTGGCTGTTAAGGAAAATGCATTCTGCATCCTGTTGCTCATGCTTGCACCCTGTAGGTCTGAGTGAGCAGCTGGGCATCGACCAAGTAATGTGACATACACAAGACTGAATGTGACTGACAGATTTGTGTTGATGGAATGCTGGAAAATAAAGGCTGTTAATAATAATTGAGAAAGTTTGGGAAGGTCTCAGTTTTGAAGTTACATTGTCATCCATTCACCCATTGACAATAAAAAACTATTAACAGATGTAAAAAGTTACATACAGAACATTTAATAGGAAATGTAGAAATGGGCTTATAGGAAGGAGAAACAGATGGATGACAGAGGGGGATAAGAAGAGAGGTTGTACTGTAACAGCAGCTGTGGTATTGATAATCATCATTATTTCAGACAGTGATGTTTGATCAATACCTGTGGTTGCAGCGTGGGATATGAAACAGCAAAAGGAAAGGACTGGGAAGGTACTGCATGATCCCAGAAAGTTAGTCATGGGTGGAAAGGATTGAGGAAGGGGGAAAAAAAACAAAAAACAAAAAAACAGAGAGAGGCTAGCAAATAAGCAAATATGAGAGAGCAATTCAAGTGTGAGCAGAGCAACCAGAGGGAAATAAGAGTGGGAGAAATGAAGCCTTCAAGACAAATAACCAAATAATACAGTTAATGTATTCAGTCCTGGCAGTGTGCTTTCAACGTCAATCTAAATCATCTGCACTGCTAATAAACCATAAGAGAACTACTATTTTCTTCAACTATAAATTTAGGAAATGCATTGTATTTAAGCCTGATGTCTCTTTAAACTGGGAGCATGTTGATGGTACATTGTATTAGATTACTATATGTAAAATGCAGAATGAAGTACAATAAAACACAAATCACAACTTAAAGGAATAGTACAACATTTTGTGAAATATGATATTTGGCTTTGTTTTCACAAATATTTTGTGAATCGGAGCTTGAGAAGGGCTGGATTCAAATAATGTGCAATTAATGGTGCTATCAGCTACTGCAGTCCATTCCTTGTAAATCTGCCCCTGACTGCGAAGGAGCTGCAAATGACAGGTGTTGAAATAACATGAATTAAAAGAAGTGGAAGCTAGTTAGCATAGCTTCTTTCTTGACATATGATGGACAGACAGCTATAAATGTTACCCAATGCTATGTGGACCTGGTCAAAAAATGGGAAAAATGTACCTCTGGTATTATGGCCTACACAGTATATTCTTTAGTCACTATTTAGACACTATCAGGATTGGAAATTGGCACCGGCCACCAACCAAATGCTGATAAAATATGCAAGTGGCGGCCAGATTTGCTTCACTCCCCAGCCAAAAAACAATGGTAATCTGTTGAGTTGCTGGTAGACTTTGGAATCCCCCAGTCACGGGGGCACATGGACAAAAAAGTTAATTTTCAACCCTGGAATTCAAATTCCTGTAAAATGTTATAGGGACATAAACACCATGGGTATAATGTGATAAACCATGTCAGCTTTAATAACTTTGACAGGACCATTTGGGGAAAATATGTGCAGCTTTGTCAGGTGTTATTGTGTTCAACTGCTTTTTTCCTGTTTACAACCTGTTTACAACCAGGCTGCTCGATAGATTACGTGACAGCCATAGAAACGTTATGTATTGCAAGTGCAGTTTATGATTGAAGAAAATGACTGCTGTTTCTTTGCAGGATGGAAGAAACAGGAAACATATTCACTACATTCAAAGTTGTGCAGAAACAGACTTGACTTGTTTTCGCATGCAACCAAAATACACCAAAACCACTTTCTGCTACGAAGAGTTTTGAAAATGAGAGGCAAGCTTTCACACAGTCTTTTATCACAGTCTACCCCCCCGGCACACACACACTCTCAAAGCAGTCTTACCTCTAGTCGTAGGTATTCACTCTGCTCCTTCGAGATCAGATTTAGGATGGTACTGCTGTGTTTGCGGGTTCTAACCAGGACTTGAACCCATGTCCTCCGAGCCGGTAGTGGAGACGCCAGCTGGAAATGCGTGTGACTGTGCCCATCAAAAGAGTACTCTGGGACCTCTGGTATGGGCGTGCGCACACACACACACACACACACACACACACACACACACACACAGAAGTAAGTCAGGTAGTGCCATTATTGAAAATAAACAGAATTAAAGTTTTAAAAGCAAAACGACATTACATCTAATTAGAAGATGCTTCACTCCAGAGGAGAGTGACGTCACTTAACTTCGACTGAATCCGTTTCACAAGACCTGAAATTCCCCTCCTATGCAGAGAGCTAGTGGCAGGACAGAATATGCAAAATACACAAGATAGAATATGTATGTGTGGTTTAGCTCGGGTTATGCTTGGTTCTTCTTTCTTAGGCCCACATTCCCAGAAGTGGATTTTGTACATGCCAGGCAGACTAAACCAAGCACACCTAAAATGTTTTCGAATCCATTCTTCCATCTCATAGCATATGCAAGTTAAATATTCGTCCATCTATCACTTCCAGACCTCTCTCTCTTTGTCTCTCTTCCATGTAACTTTGACAAACTTGAGTGGTTCATGAAATCCTGCTTGAAGGCAATGTCAGATCGTACATTCTTGGTTTCTCCTAGGCATACAATATGCAACTGATCAGCCATGTCTTCTCTGTTTTACTGCTGTGTTTATCGAAGCCACAGCACTGTTTGTGTGGATTTTTTGGATATAAAATCATATTAACACCATCAATTTTAAACTAATAATCTTACCTTTCATAGATAGATAGGTTGTTCAATACAAAAGAGTATGTGGTGACCTAAACCAGCAGAAATGGGGGTATTTGTTAAATCCCTGGTTGACTTTTTGAAGCAATTGTGACAAAAGAAAAAACATGACAATATTTTCTTTGTAAGATGCTTTTTTATTGCTTCTTAGATTTGTTGTAGATGCTCTTTCTTTCTAGTGTTACCATACATCTTTGGGAACAGAATGCACAGACGCAAACAGATCATAACTAGTCAAGAGCCTGCAGTGGGCTTCAGATGGTAACATAATATTTTAAATGTACTGTGGTATAGTGTTGGATGAGTAAAGCTGCAGTATGGCTTGTAATGTGAGAGCATATTTCTTGCCACAACCAAACAGAAAATAATTACCCCTGTCAGGGTTCAACGCTAAGGTTTTTTTTCACTTGCACAGTAATGAGCAGGTGAAATGTCTGTCTAGCTTACATATGAGGTGTCTCAAGATTTAGGAAAATACAATTTTATTGAATATAATAAAAGTAAAATGTCACTTGACATGCTGCTGTTTTGTGCTATGACCTATTTAAGTGCTGGAAGTTGTTATTTACGTGACAACACCTGAACGCAACACAAGCTCAGCACCAAGAGTGCTGTGCTGCGCTGCTGTGTTGATGGTTATTTACACACTGTCCATAACAATAACTTTGTCCGATGACAAACTGCACCGGGCTTGGGGTCAGGTTTGGTCAGGAAAATGCAGCCCGAGCCGCTCTAGCGTGCTCACCTGTGTGCAGGGGCGATTCTAGGATCAGAGGTTTAGGGGTGCTGAGCACCCAGAGAGCTGCCCGGCCAGGCAAGATAAATTTCACCGTTTTGTACATTTTAACGCAATTTCATTCCCACATTTGTGAAAGAAAAGCACAACACTTTTTGGGAAAGTCTGTGACTAAACCATCAAATCTGATAAAGATAATTTAAATGCTGAGCCACAGCAAAAGAGGAATGGATTGGATTTCAAAAAAGAAAAGTGCTTGAAATCTACAAAATAATAATAATAATAAATACACACAATAGGTTATTTTTAGGTTATTTTTATTATTAGTTATAATGTTAACGGGCATCCAGTCAGTTAGCTAGTCAGTAGGACCTTGGCTTTAATCAAGGGCGTAGGTTTGATTTTCACATTGGTAGGGACATAAAAGTGCTCCATGGCGGCGACCTGTACGTTGATGATTTTTTAATGCAATTTCACGTCATGTGAAACTGATCACTGCTTAATAATGCATATTTAGATATATAATACAATAATGTCTTGGTTAATGTGTTCTCTAATGTTATCAGTTACATGAATATACACTGATAACTTCACCACATCTGTCCATATGTGCTTCCCAGGGTAAACTATAATAATAACAATAACGGTATACTCCGAAGGGGCTTAACTTCAGTACCAGCCTGCGGTCTGCAGTTGGGTTGGTAATAGTGATCCGAATTGATATTGATATCGGGTAAAAACATATATTATGCATGAATCAATATTTTTACTTACCCCTAGTCACAATGCTGAATATCACTATCAACACATATCCTTCACGATTCAATCTCACCTGTGAGGCTCCTGTCTCTCCTCTATCTCCCCCTGTCTCTCTTCCATTTCCTTCTGTCTCTCTTCCTGCCTCTCCTCCTCCATCTCCTCCATCTCCTCCAGTCTCTCTACTACTTCTCATCTGACTAAAAATATATTGATGCAAGACATGTGAACAGTGGGACAATCTGAGATTCAACAGTCATAGATTTTGATTGTTGTAGCCTGAGGAACACATACTGTATGTTTTACAATTGTGTAATTCATTAAACAACAGCTGAATGTATAGAGGCTAAAGAACAGCCATAATGTCAACACAAGTTAGTCAGCTTCATCATGTTAAACATAAATAAAATAAATCAACAAAAACGTAAATGCTCCAAAACCATTATAATACAACTGTGTGCAAAATGTTGCACTTACACCCAATATCTATTACATAAATATGACTCAGTGTTGGTGTTTTTACTGGGAGCAGTGGATCTCTATTCTCCTAACTGTGCGTTCACACCAAACGCGATGGACGCGATGTCATCGCCTGTAACGCGAGTATCGCGTCGCTTGATCACAAATGTCACCTATTTTATTATCGCTTCATCGCTTCAATCGCGATGACGCAACCCTCCTCCCGCAATTTTCTTCACCTCCCGCTATGTTCTCGTCAACCATGGCTGAGTTAACTACCGTAGCTGCTCTTTATCTGTTGTGGACATCTGATTTGGATCGGAGACCCAACACCGCCGTGTCTGGGTTCACAATATCCTCCAGAAACGCACACAGCTGGGTGAATATCATCACCTCCTGCAAGAGCTGCGTCTAGATGACGGTCGTTTCCAGCGGTACTTCAGGCTGACGCTGGCCCAGTTTGAGGACCTGTTGGCCCGTATCGGTGCGAGGATCTCCCGCCTGGACACCAACTACAGGCGCTCCATCCCAGCTGCGGAGCACCTGTCCATCTGTCTCCGGTTAGTTGCTTATAATTTCTTTATGAATGGTTGGATATCAACGCTGATTGGATGTCGCGGCACAACGTCACATGATGTTGCTTGAAAAGTTCAAATTTTTCAACTTCAAGCGACACACGCGATGAGGCGATGGACGCGTCATCGCTTCATCGTGTCGCTCTTATCGCCTGAAACGCGTCGCCCGAAGCGACATTGCATGTCATCGCGTCATTTACATTGATTTTGAATGGAAACTTGTGGCGTTTATCGCATCCATCGCGTTTGGTGTGAACGCAAGTCAGTCTCTCCTTCACACACCATGGATGCTGAAGACTGTCACTGAAGGAGCTATTATTTATAGTGTTTGCACTTCATTTATTCGGACTGTTTCTATCATGTCATCTTAATACAAATATTAATTTGAACTGCGTCATCACTACATGACATCTATGATTGCTGATGGAGCATGTGAAGTGGAATTTCATGTTCTCTGGCATATAATATTGATCTAATAGTTGCCAAACTTAGCTCAGCTAGTATTAGCTCATTAGCATCTCATTATCTAGCAAAGAGTTGCCAAGGAACGCCATTCAGTTAGCCTAACATCAACAGGTGTTTGTTTAGCTTGTTTACTGAACCAACCGACTCACCGTTCACACTCAGCGCTCCGGTATGCAGCGCTAATGGTGACGCGCGTGTATGTGTCGTTCCCTCACGAGCTGCCGTTAACTGTACGGTGACGCGCACCCACAAAGTCATTGGAGAGAGCGGCGCTGGGGAGGACCAATCACACGTTACCAAAATAACAGTAGAGCCAATCGATGAGCAATACGAGGTTAGAGGCGGGACGTATGGTAGACACCAACATTGTTAACCCTTTGTGTACCACATTGAGCGGACGCCGACAGCCAGTGTTTATATTGGTAGGGACAATACAGACTATGGCTATATTAACACATGCACATGACACAACAGCTAGCTTCTCTCATTCCAATTCAAACAGAGGACAGTGGTACTGACCACCTGTAATGTTTGGTAGCAGACAAAACGTCAGCTAACTCCTATCTGACAACATAAACAGTGGCCTACGATTAAATGCAGCAAAAATGAGGACTGGTAATTATAATAATGTGTTGTTACTGAGTGGTAGAAGTTAAGAAATGTGCCACATATCCTGGTTTAAGCCAGGTACTTCAACCACTACAGCAATCACCCACTCTGGAAGGGAGCGCATTAAGCCTGATTTTTGGTCCTGCGTTAAATCAACGACGTCGCTACGTCGTAGGGTACGTGGCTACGCAGAAGGCTCGCCGTAGCCCCCGGCGTAGCCTGACGTGCACCTCCCCAAAAATGTAACTACATGTCCATGCGACGCAGACCCAGCGCAGACCGAGAGGGCTGTGATTGGTTTGCTTGGTAGCAACGCATTTCCGGTTCCGTATTTCCAGATTGCGCCATCCCCGCCATCTTTAAACATCTTCTGTTGCGATGGAGATGTTGCAGTATTAAGGCCCATTTATGCTCAACGTTCAATACTTCAGCACCCCCAAAAATCGGCTAGAAACGCCTATGCCTGTGTGTGTGGCGGAACTCCGCCGTGCGCGAGGAGAGGAGAATTGTTAACGCGTGACCACATAGAGACAGAAATGACACGATGGCATAACACCATAAATAGAATATTGTTATGTGATTATATGAAGCGTCTGTCGCGCAAAATAATATGACTTTAGTTTATGAAGAGGTAAGACAGAGCCCTCTCCTCTTATATGCTGTGCCGCTCTGTGCCGTCAGACACGCACACACAGTGCACCATGAGCACAAGTGCTTCACTTGTGCCATGTAACCAATCAATGGGGGCTGTGGGCAGGACATTGTTACACAGCGTGTGCCTGTGACTTCAGGCAGAGAGACCGCTGCATCAGAGCCGAAGGAGCACGTTTTAAAATACATTTATTTTATCAATTAGTTATTAACTTTTACTATTTTTAGCAACTTGCCCGATTGCGCAAGTGAGTTGTTAGTTTACATGCCCGACCTTGAGTTTTACTTGCCCCGGGCAATCGGGCAATCATTATTGTCAAGCCCTGCCTGTGATAGCTTTTTCAAAGCATCAAAATTCTTCATCATAATATTATAGACCACTGTGCAGTGTTGTAATGTTGGACAAACTTTCAGTCTCATGGATATGTTACTCTAAGTGGACTCCCTGGATCATATTTCACTGTCCTGCTGGTAACTGGAAAAAACACACCCACTACCCAACCCTTGTGCATTTTTTTCACGCAGAGATGTTTGTGGTCTAAACACCATCTAAGTGAGTAAGAATATAATGCTGGGTTGGGACTGCATGATATTTTTGCCTATTATGATTGTCATTGTCATATTAGGAAATTGCAGTCATACCCAGCTCCACCTGAGAGACATGGCAGACTACTGTACACATTGTTTCCCAACCGAGTTGAAGCTTGCAGTCTTTCACAACATGTGTGATGTCATTGTGAAGGAGCTGCTAGGTACTGACTTCAAGAAAAAAAATGTCAACAGTGATGGGATGCTGGCTCTCTTGTGTTTGGGACACCCTAAAAATAGAAAGATTAGATTACTGATCTTTGCTCTGTTTCACAGTTCCAACTGCAGCACCAGCAACACCTTTGTCTTTCACTTCTCTCTTTTACTTTGCCATGATTACAGTTCCTATTGGTCAAAATCCCGGCCTTACCTACTCATCATATTTTGATACTTAGGCATCCTTTTGCCTTGTATCTTGACACAGGGGGTTGGCAGGTAGGTTTAGGCAACATGACGAATTGGTTAGGGTTAGGAAAAGATTGTGGTTCATGTTAGTCACATCAATCAACTCACATGACTAACAACTGACTGATGACACGTGTGACTGATGACTGCTGTGACAAAATAACTCAATGTTGACTTCACGCAGGACACAAGCACCAGTCTCCTGGGACAAAGTCCTGTGTTTGTTGGACCCACCCACCTCCATTCCCACTCACCCATAAGCAGACTTTTGCACTCTTTATACCATATCAGTTGCCCTAAGCATTTAATTATGATGCCGATGGGTTTACATAGGAGTTGGTCGAGTGCCCTTTGAGTCTCATACAGACGCTAAAGGGTGCATTGTATGTCTGTATCTAAAGCCGAGGGCCATGACTCTAATAGCAGTATTCAACCTCCTGGGAGCGAGACCAGGCTGGGGAGCAGGCCATGGAAGGCAAAAAAAAAAAAAAAAAAATAGAAAAGAGAAAACTATGTTTAACATTCTAGTCTTTCTGTCACGATGTCTTGAGGTGTCCTAGACGCGACATCGGTTGTTGTCTACTGTGACACACTAACCAGGATAAAACAATTGATTGAAATGATCGACACCCACTGAGCCAACACTCTACTACAGCCATGTTGCGCTTTTATTGGTGCATAATATGTATGCATTTATTTGTGTGTGTATGTGTGTACAAATTCATAGAGATGTATATATGTATATGCAGTGGTCGAATTGTTAATTTTTAACAAGGGGGATGCAATGTAGCTTTGATTTTTTTGAGTGCACACATAATCAAATATGACAGCACAGATGTGCAAAATTAATCAAGATAAAGAAAAATGGCATGACCTATACCTGCTGCCTTTAAAAAACATAAATAATGCAGTGGTATTGCTATTGTAGTACAGACAAAAAACATTTTAGAGTATTCATAAGAGTAGTTCTGAACTAGCTGTGAAAATTAATCTTAGAGTCACTCTTATCCTATAGACATTTCCTTAGCCAGTTATAATTTCTCCTAATCTGTGAATCTTTGGCCTTATAATTGGTGCTGCTGTCAGGTCCCTGTCCTGATACCTGCCTGGTTTCTCCCTGTCCCTCTTCTGTCTATTGCAATGACATAGATAATAAATGTGCAAAGCAAAATTTATAAATACACAGTCACTTTTGTGCTCTAGATATTTTCTCTCAGCCAGTTATAATCTCTCCTTACCTATAAGGACCTTGCATGATCATCCTTGCCGGCCTCTGGTCCACTGTCTCCTCCCTGACCCTGCTCCTTCTATTGTGGCAATAAAGATTTAAAAAATATTTGCAAAGCAATAGTGAGCACAAGTTCTTATTAAGGAGGAGTGGATTTTTTCCTAAAATGAAACTAGCTAGCAAGCGATTTAACATAGGTAACAATAACATTAGTATTCTTGTGAACTAGCTTAACTTGATATATTGGCATCTATTAATTAGTCATCATTTAGCTAACATCTCTAAATGTTAGCTATGCTGAACATATTGATAACAACATGACAGCGTGTGTCTGCCACCTGGCGCTGCCTACACATGGTGCATTTAAAGACAGCTCGGAAAAACACGTTACCACATGTTAAAAATGAACTGAACAGTTGTAACGGCTGTAAAAAGTGCGGGGGACGGAGGGCACAGATACGGGAAGTGTGGGGGACAAGTCTCCTGTGTCCCTCTCTCAAATTATGTCTGTGCCTGCACACACAGATTCTAGATTAACAAGGGGGATGCTTTTTGGTCAATTTTCTAACAAAGGGGATGGCATCCCCCCTCATTTCGACCACTGTGTATATGTATAAATGAGTGTATATACATGTATGTATATGTTTGCATGTATGTGTATGTATTTGTTGTATAGGTTATCATCCATTCCAATTATTGTTATTTTGTTTTGTTTTTATCTTGTGTTTGTTTTACATGTTTGAAATCAATCAATATCGTGCAGTCTGAACCAGACATATCTATGTGTACCTTTGAGGAATTAAATATTACCTATGGGCCAGGATTTTGTCTCTTTTTCATGTAAATGCCAGAAATGCAATTAACTATCTGGGTTAGGTGGGAGTTTAAAACAGCACAAAGGAACTTTTTGTTATGTATTTTTCATGCCTTTATTACTATCTGTAGAGAGATGACAGGAAATGAGGGATGACAGGAAATGAGGGCAAAGAGAGAGATGCAACAAAGGTCCCCTACTGGAGTCCAACTGGGTACTTTACAGCACATGGTTGGCATCTTAACTAAAAAGCCACGGGGACAGCCCATAAGGAGGGTCTTATTTCATTTGTTTTGCACTGTCTTGCCAGACATAGCTAGGTTGTGTTTTTGTGAGCTCCTAAATGTTATTCAAATAAATCACAGTCTGCGTGTGAGAATGGTGTCAAAGAATGCACATGACTCTTTCATCTTTCAAAGATTGCCTCACTAGTTGCCAAAATCATCCATGTGCCCCTAGTCGGCCATTGACTGCACAGATTGTTGCTTTTATTAAAAATATGAATCATCTTAGATATGGAGAGTGATTCATTAGCATTCCTTCATTCATTCATTCCTGAGTCCTATAAGGAAGCGTCACCATGCAGTATAAGACAAGAACCAAACAAGAGTGTGAGGCCTGGCAGAGAGTGCTGCACTCAGCAGAAATCATCTCTGGGGGTGCTCTCCTCAATCTGGAGGAAGTGTACAACGGGAGGTGCAGGAGGGTCATTAAAGATCCCATCCCAATCCAACAACAGTCTCTTCCAACTGCTGCAGTCAGGCAAACGCCTCCACAGCCATAAGGCCAACATGGAGAAGCTCACAAGGAGCTGCTTTTCTTCAGGCCGTGAGTATCATTAGTATGAATGCTACCAAGGGCCTGCATGCTGAGTATGACAAGAATTACACAGCAGTGATGAATAACCCTCTAAGAGAACAGCAAGTGTGTGACCTATATACTGTATGCATGAATTTACAAATATAGTGCATCCCACCTGTATACAGGATACCATGAAGCAGATGGCATTGTATGCATTAATGTTACAAAGGCATAGCAGCAGGGGATAACATAAGTAATTAACCCTGGTGGGTGAGATCCAACAAAAACTGCACTCCACTCAATCCTCTTTTACAAAATGGGAGGTTCCCACCCTTAATGTTTATGAGGACATTCACAATAAATTCATGTCAGCTAGATTTAATACAGCATTGGAGACTGGCACTTTACACTTCAAATAAAACAACTGGGTAGCTCCACATCCCTGAGGCTGTGAGAGAAAACACCCTGTAAGCTGTCTCTCATTTTACCCTCTTTAAACTTCACATTAAACTGACCACCTTGTTTGACTGCGCTACACAGCTGAAGCTAGACAGGGCATGTTAATCTGTGACACTGTGCCTTTTGTAAGTGTGATACATATTTAAAAAAAAAAAAAAATGGCATCATTATGTACAACTTACATGGCAAGGTTCATATTTGGAAGCTGTTTGAGAAACCACCTATTTCATTAACTGCACAATGATTTAATGTGTGTGTGTCTCATAGCTAACTTACATTTTCTGGCATAAAACCTCCAAACCTAAATGCTACTCCCCATTTTGCCTCAACGCATCTACAAACTCATTTGAGCATGAAAGCTCTGTGATCAGCTACAACTAATTATGCTTTAGTTTTACATGCTACAACTCAACATAGTCTCTGCTGCAAGCATTATGCCAAGGAGCAAATGATCTGTCTGGGACACATGATTTAGTTTTGATGCTGATGGTACAATCTACCACCAATGTGATGTATTCCTTTAATGCATGAGGCCAAAAAACTCTGGCTTACCCTCTTCACATTGGTGTCCTGTGTATCCCGGCACACACTGGCAGCTAAAGGAGCCCCACTCTCCGTGACAGCGACCCCGGTAGCCGCAGGACGGGTAACCCATGTTGACACAGCTGCTGTCGGTGGTCAGGCAGCCTGGAGAGCTGGACTGCGAGTCAGCGGGGGAGCCCAAATCATACAGCTGAATGAAGGAGATAGAGGAGATGGAGAGGTAGTAAATGTAGAGAGGATGAGAGGAGAGGAAAGGAATGATGAGAGGTGGAAGAAGGAGAGATGGGTAAACCAGAAGGGAACAGACGGAAGATGAACAGAGAGGAGAAAGAGGAGGGAAAGATGTAAAAGAACAGCATTAAAAAGAGAAGTAAAAGCAAAGTTGAGATGAGACGATAGGAAGCAGGGAGAGTTGCCAATAAACGGTTTGTAACAAACAAACAGGAGAGAAAAAAGCAAAGTGACAGTAGAGATAGGGGATTGGGGAAGACACAGGACAGACAGGTAGGGGGTAAGTAGCCAGAGGGGGAGTCAGAGTTTGAAAAGAAGAAAATAAAGTCAAACAGAGTGTGAAAAAAAAAAAAAAAAAAAAAAATCAGGAAGACAACTTTCAAACATGTTGAAGGACATGAGCTCAGGGTACACTGTGGCCTTCTATACTTTTTCTCTCTCTCTCTCTATACCCTCTCTGACTCTCTCTTCCCACAGCGATGAAACCAAACACTGGACAAATCTTCTAACGGACAAACAGCATGGCCAACTGCATAGAAAGCTGAAAGGACGGGGGGACCTTGAAAGCCTAAATTTGTGTCCCTCACAAAACCACGCCATAAAAGACATTAATATGTTCAATCTCCTCTCTACCGAACCAAACTTTATGAGTTCTACTGGTGCTGCAGCGAGGACGTAGGAATGCAAAGGGTCGTAAAAACTGACAGTGAGTCATGCTGCCAGGGAGTTTCTGATTGGCTCTGACCTCCAACAAAGAGGCATTGTACTGGCTGCTGACCTATAAAGCCACAACTCCTCTGTTTGATTTGGATCGATCGTGTTGATTGCTAGG
Source organism: Epinephelus fuscoguttatus (assembly GCF_011397635.1). Taxonomy (NCBI): domain Eukaryota; kingdom Metazoa; phylum Chordata; class Actinopteri; order Perciformes; family Serranidae; genus Epinephelus; species Epinephelus fuscoguttatus. The sequence goes on from NC_064753.1 coordinate 9,186,078, forward strand.
AACTGAAACACAGGCACTAGCAATCAATAACTGAGAGACACATCAGGGATCACATGTCTGCAATTGATTTAAGTGCACATATGTGTCACTGTGGTGTGTATCTGTGTGTCTGAGCAAAAAAATTAACCAATATACGAGTTGAATACAAAAAAACCACCTGCTTCTGCTTAAATTACAAATTTTGGCTTCGGCCAAGGAGACTGTCACACTGTCACACAGGGACACTGTAGGATTCCCTATTTGCCAAGATAAATTTCAGGTGTTGGGTATGAAAATGTGTCAGCCCACAGGAAGATCTACACCAAAATACAAGGTATACAGCTGTGAGTGTGCTGTGCAGTGAGTGAGGTGATATGATGGAGAGCGACATGCAGAACACAAGTTTAATGCCAGACTGAAAGAGCACAATATTTGTATGTCAGATTAACACAGTTTTGGAAATACACATGAATGACAAATTACATGAAATCCTAACATACAGTAAGGTGCCTTAGCAAGGTGCTGGGCTACCGTGAGGCGCCAGGAAAGGCTCAGTTCTACTTAACATATACTACATGGCAGAGACAGTTTGGAAACACCCCAACTTTACACCAAAATGTAATGGATGAACCTTTCATTCCAAAACCATAACAGCTGCCACTCTTCTGGGAAGCTTTCCACAAGATTTTGGAAGCTGCCTTCAGTGATTTGTTCCCACATGGGCATTAGTGAGGCTGGACACCGATGCTGGCCGATAAGGCCTGGCAAGCAGTCAGTCCAGTTCATCCTAAAGGTGTTGGATGGGACTGAGTTCAGGACTCAGTGCAAGACAAGTGTCTCCACACAAAACTACAGTTTTTATTGGACCTGGCTTTGTGCACAGCAGCATTCCCATGTAGAGACTAGCAAAGGGACTTGTTGGAAGAATAATATGTCTTAACCATTATCGAGTGCTGTGGCATTAAGATTCCCCTTATATGGATATAAAGCTGGTTGATGTGGTGACACCTGCAGTTACTGGTAGTTACCCTGAGTAAAGGCTCATTTATACTCCCGTTACATACACAAATAGATCTGTTCATTCCAAATGCTGAGACCGTCACTGTCGCTGTACATTTGTTTTTCCTTTTTGTTGACACAGATACAGCCACTAGATGGAACTAGAGGGCAGAGTCAACATTTCTGAGAAAAACAAACACAGACTGTGAAGGAGATTGTAACAGTGTATCTTTTAACGGAGGAGTAAATGGCGATGGTCTGTGAGGCAATTAAATACATGGCGAGATATGGACGGAGAATCGTTTTCACTAAATTACTGATTTGTTCAGTTCCACCATTTTTAAAACGTCTTTGTTGTGTCCTACTGTTAAAATATACACTGCCCCCAAAATTTCAGTTGGTACTGCTCTCTTTCATCCAAAAGCTTTCAGAAAATGCAAACGCATACAGATAAATTTACAACATTCCAACGGATCTAATTAGATGAAAATCACCCCATTTATTCAGGTTTTGGCCTGAAAGGTATTTTTCTGGAACTGCTTCTCATGTGTGTCTTCCAAATTAATTAAATAGTATACACTGCAACATCTATGCCATGATTGTAATGAAAAACATATGAGCAGCTGTAACATTTATTCTAGCAGAATGATAATACCTGTTTTCAAGATTGACCCAGAATGTCCCACAATGTCTGTTACAAGTCAAACTTTTTGCTTAGCAACATTACAAATCCAACTTCAATTTAAAGCTACTAGCATTCAAAATGCCATTAACCCAACCCCTGTAATGGCAAACCTCCACACTTAAAAATGGAGTGACAGTTTTGTCAAAACAACCCAAAAACTTAAAGCAGTAATGTTAGACTGAGAGCTGAAGGGAGAAAGACGAGCAGAATAATGACAGGACGAGGATGGAGAATGGCCAATGACAGCCAGAGGGAAGACACCCAACTCCAGAATAGAAATATAATTATAAAATCAAAAAAAAAAAAATCTCCTCCTGTCTCTTTTCCTGGACACAGCTTCGTGGTCGCCCCTGCTTTCAGCACAGTCTAGTTTACTTTCGTCGTCATCCACACATACCACACTTTTCCCATATGGCCATGCATCACACTTCAATAGGTTTAATGAAGGTGACATGGTCCTGACATGCTGTATCTCTTTCTGGCTCCAAAACAGAAACATAGTAATGCAGAAAATACAGACACAGATGCCCACAGGACATACAGTACAGACATAATCACAGTAGACACAGCCAGGTACCTACAGTAATCAAAGGATCAAGTAATGTAATAATATAATATAGAAAAAGAGACATACAAGTAACATCACAGAAAAACATCGGGACATGTACAAAGAAACAGACACATGCAGAGTATGCAGTTACAACAAGTGCGTCGATCAGTGCCAACTACCTTGACAATATCACAGACACACACACCTCAAGGGAAACAGATAAAAATGTCACACATTAGCACATGCTGTGATGATAAGAACAACAACACTAAATGAAAAAAATAAGAGACAAAAAAAAGGAAAAATCATACAATGCCTGAACATGTCCATCAACATTATTAATCATCAGTACGCCTACTGTTGCTTGCTCTGTGGAGATTTATTATCCTCATGTCCGCCCACACGCATCATGCAGATTTCTCTCATTAGTACATAGTGTTTGTGCAGCCTCCCGCTACGACTCCAGCTAAGGTACACCACACCAGCTACAAGCCTTTAGCAATGCGGTAGGAGAAGTGTATATCCTTTCATATCCCCACTCTTGAGATTCAACATCTTAATAGAGCTTCAAAGGTCTACTGAATGGATACAGTAGACAGTTCTGGGTTCAAACCTGGCAGCTGACTTAAGCCCATCTGTGCAGCGTTTCCTCTCTGTGCCTGTGTGGGTTTTCTCCAGGTGCTCTGGTTTTGTCCAAAGACATGCAGGTTAATTGGTCAATTGCCAGTAGGTGTGAATGTCAAGGTGAATGATTGTCTGTCTCTATATGTCAGCCCTGTGATTGATTGGCGACTTGTCCAGGATGTTTCCCGCCTCTTGCCCAGTGCCAGCCGGGATCAGCTAACAGCCTCCCCTGACCCTCTGAAGGTTAAGTGGGTATAGCTCATGGTTGGAATGGATGGACGGATGGATACACATAAACTGTGTTTATGGAGGTAACAAGACAGCACTTCTAACAACCGTACTGAGCAACATAAGAGGCCCCCGTGGCTCCTCGCACCTAACCAGACTACAAGACAAAAGTGGTCTGAACTAACCGACTGGCCAAGTGACTAATACAATCTCACATGTACATATTCACAAACTTGCCACCCTGATGGCTCCTTATAGCACGAGTGGGCAACCACAAAAGAGGAAAAAAGAAAAAACAAGACCTTGTGGTCAAATTCATACACAGTACAAAAACAAACCTTATCATAAACAAAAAGAGCATTTCATGAAATAGCTGACAATGACAAGAACTCCCACACACTGTCTTGCTTACTGCTGAAATATTTACTTGATAATAATGTGTTCGTCTGTCTGACCTTCATCAGGCATATGAAGCAGCACAACACTTCCATATACTGAATACATACACACAGAAGCTGCCTTTATCATCCAATCATCCAATTAACAGACTACAGAGATTAGTGTGACTGATGATCACTTTAAACTTACTCAAAGCATCACCAGTTCAAACAAGTCCAGAGGGAAAGTAAAAATGGACCTCCCCTTTGGACTTGTTTATTGAATTTAGTATGATTGTTAAAACTGTAAGATGCATTATATATACACCAGTTTGTCTTCTCTTAAATTTGCCTGTGTTTTCAAGTTTTTGGACCTGTAAGGTTATATAAAAGTTACTTCAGATTTATTTCATTATATTGAGTGATTGTATTGTATCTTGCTCATCTTTTCAATGCTATTTTCTTACTGGTAATGCATAAATGCTTAAGTAAGTTCAAGGTGATCGTCAGTCTAAGCGATACCTCCCTTGATTGGATAATTGGATAATTGGATTATTAAGGCAGTTACTATGTGTGTGTGTGTGTGTGTGTGTGTGTGTGTGTGTGTGTGTGTGTACAGCGTATTGAAGTGCTGTGATGCTGCCAGTATGACTAATGAAGGTCGGACAGACTGAAACACTGTAATCAAATAAATATTATAGCAGTAAGGGAGACAGTGTACGTGAGTTCTTCTCATCATTTTCAAGGATTCTGTTTGTGCTGATACTGACCTCATTTATTGGAATAGGTACTGGTCAGAAGGGTTTGGTGGTGAAATTGATATCAGGAGAAAAAAGTACATTTGATGAATTTCTACTTACAGGGGCAGTTGTGAGACTCAGCTCTAAATTAATACCTGCTCAGCTGCAATAAAAATGCATATCAGGGCTGATGATACTTTTATAGACCATGCAATTATCTGAGATCCTCCACTTGAACATTTGAAAAAGTAGCTTCACTGAAAGAGTCCAGCAAGACAGCAGGATCCGCTCCTTCGGTACCACAAGTTACTCTTTCTTCTTATCCAATTTTGTGTCAGTGTTCAGTGCTGCTGCAAGCACTACTATAGCAAAAAGAACCTGTCAAATCCTCTGTTGCCTCCCATGAAAGTGTCATAAAAGATGAGAATTCCTGCTCTCCTCCCACTCACCTCCGTTGCATAGAGAATGCAAAAATGCCATGATCAGTTTCCAAGCATATCTGAATGCAGAGCACATTTTATACCAGGTGTAAATTAAGTCTAAATCACAATGTTAACAACAGATGCAAGCAAAAAAGAGAGTGAGACATTATGAATAGCAACGAGTAATGGAGGAAATAGTGCTTCTTAAAGAGTGGTAGGTATCCGTTTCCTTTAACATAAGCTTTTCATTTCTTCTTTTCTCGGTCATCCTTCCATGTGATTTTTGATTATCAGGAAACTGACATCTTACCCTGTCTGCATCACTTGGAATAGAGTCTTAAAAGACACTGGAGTTTTTGTATAAATACCAGTTATGTCAGGCAAGATTTGATAGTTTTGGTCTGGTAGAGGCACTTAGTCACAGTTTTATTTGAAGCCAAGCCAAAATTTTAGGCTTTAGAAGGCAGCAGGCTCACAAAAGGCTATCATACCTGAGGCCAGTGTTCATACAGAAATTATTTAGGTTTTGTTGGGGTTGGGCTCCAATTGTCATGGTTGAACATGGAGTCCTTGACTTTTTAACTCCAACAGAGCAGTAGAAGGTTACTTGAAAGTCCTGACTTGAAGTCAGATTGGGCTGGAGTGGAAAGGTTTATATTCCATTTCACCCTTGGAGAGCACGTGTGTAATATTTGAAAGCGCTTTGAGGTTACAGTTAAAAGCGTAAAAAACATCTCTTACATTGCACAAGGGTACTGTGACTGTTGAAACCTGTTATTAATCCATTTATCAGCTAGAGTGCAGGCGTGAATTTGAGTTTGCTTGAATGCTGGTGTGCTAAAAGTTGTGTGGCTATGTACTAGCGTGTATGTGTATAATTAATGCAGATGCAAGTGTGCTACCTTGCTGTCCACGATGAGGTTGCGGATGCAGCCAGTGAAGTGTTTGTGCTGAAGCTGAGGGTAGATGTAGGGAATGTCCTCATTTACACCTCCGAGCTGGAGCACCTGGCTCATGTTGAGGTGTCTGAAAAACACATACACATATACAAACAGGCACGGCTGCCAATCAGGGCTCATAGTACAGATCCTATATGCACTGCCATATCCGTATGATTTGGGCATTGTCTGAATGACTTGAAAATCCAAGGCAACAAAAATGATGGTGGCTTTTAACCACCTTATTCTAATCAAGCCCTTTAATATTCAACACAGCAAATGAAACATGTCACCCACAAACAAAAGTTGTTGGTTGCAGCGAAAAAAGCAGCAAACAATGCTGTTGAACGGTAAAAAGAACTGCAGTTATCATGAGGTCTCATGAAGTCTCAACAAAACAGGTGACAAATGCTGTAATGTCTGTGTAGCATTTTGTGACTTGGGTTCAATAACATTCTAATTAAACATGCAACATTTGTATTTATCCCAAATTAGACCAGTGGAGTGTACTTTTAAAGAAACACTTTTCAGATTTGTGAGATCACATGTAGAACTCACATGGTGCTGATCGACCTATTTAACTGGAGTACTGAGAGTTTGTCAATAGAAAATGTGTAGCCATACTGCCAAAAAAACTGACATCGAACCATACTTACATACATATTTTAGCTTACCGTTTAACTGTAATTACAGACCATTCTGTCAAATGGATGAGTTTTCATTATTTCATCCACTAGGGGGAGTGTTTATTGGTCTGGTGCAGCTAGGTGCATTCAAGTAGTTTTAGGTTTTCTGCCTCTTGAGCAAAAGTAAATGCCAGATTTCTTTTTTTCTGTTTTCTCTTATCATGTAGCACCGATTTTTAAAAGTATTTGCATCTTTTTACTGCATAGACAACCTAGTTTTATGAAAAGGCCATTTTTCCTTCAGTAAAATATTTCTTTAAAGGTATTCCATGCAGAAATTGTTGGTTACTGTTTATAAACACAACATTCAAACTTGGCCCCTCCTCCCCACGCTGCTTGTACACAGACTACAAGCCTAATTGTAGAAATGTTAAATATGTTGTAATGGAAAAGACGATACTTTGGCAAGCTAACTAAGCTAAACATTTCGCATTGCTCTGTATCCCTATCCTCTCCTTCAGTGCTCTGCAGCATAAGTGAAGTGAGAGCTAATCCCATTCTTGTTTTGGAACGAGCTTTGTCCACTTGGTGCTCACTGTGTTTGCATGTTTTTGTTGCTGTCTCTACAATTTTCCTAGCTTCCTCTTGAATGCGTGTTGCTACTCCCTAGTCGCTACCATTTTGTAAAGCCCCGACCTTAGCTGCATGCTTGGCTGCTGCTTAAATTATGATCTAGGGGGATTACTTTTGTATGACGCGATACAATATCTGCATAGAAGACCATCAAGATAAATTTGTGCACACTGACAGTTTGATTAAAAATGGGAAACTAAAAATCTCTGGCACTTCATCTCGCAACATGTAAATATGTGGCCCCATAAAGAATAACCTTCACACACACTCTCCTACACATCCCCACGTATAAAGTCACACCTGTCTTTCAAAAATAGAGGTGTGTATGTGTGTGATCAGGAGTTTGTGTGTACCTGTCAGTGTTGGGTGTAACACCCGTCACTTCACAGGAAGAGTGGTCCTCAGTGGTCAACCAGCTGCCTAGTCCTTCCATTTCCATCACAGCTGCCCCTGAACAGCGATCGAGGGTGAAACGCACTTCCTGAAGAGAACACAGACAAAAAGGACATGCTATATTAAACTAATATTATCAGAGAAACCAGATAAATTAATTAAGCCCCTATTTCCCTGCACTATTATAATGAGTGTACCTCCTGTTGCCATCAAGTGCTCTTTTACCACGATCACTACAGTGAGAGCTGCCTCTCTGACTCACATTTGTTACATTAGTGCATATTACTTTGCTGCTGTCTGCTATGTTTCCTGTTAATGCACAAACAAAAAAACAAGACGTCACATCTTATGCCAGTGTGTTCCAATAATTGTGCAATTTGTGTATACAAGTGAAGAGGAAGGTAGTTAAGCAGGAGCCATGACAACCTATTTCCACACAGTTAGAGCAATTTACTTTACTGTCATGAAAGATTCCTCTATAAATAGTAACATTTGGGCTAGAAAACAGAAAGCATTGAAGTTACCAAAAAAAAGGATCAAACACACATGTTCGTCTAATCTTTTGGGACATAAGATTAATTCTTTCTTTCACATACAGTACATTGCAGCTCACACTAGGTTCATGTAAGTATTGACAGTACATGGTATTTTAAAGGACCGCAAATGCTTTTTCTTTTTTATATCTGATCCACTGTTAACCCAACCTGATATTTCTTTAAAAAAGTTGGCATCGAAATCATCACAATTATGCTGAATAACACCCAGTGTGTTAGCATACAGTTCCTGCTATTACAACTGTGTTAAAACACATCACTTCTGAATTAATTTATTTTCACATCTGTGATAAAAGCTTTCATATGTGTTGTCAGAATACAATCTGGCAAAAAGGTTTATGCGTCCAAACAGCAGGCAATTTAGCTGCAAAATGTATGTTACGATGTTTCAGTTATAAATGAGTGCAGGGCATAGACTTAAAACCTACACCAGCTTTTGAACACTAAGCAGACATTATCAATACTGTAAATAAACACTGGGCAAATAACATTCGGGTATTCATACCCTAAATCTCTCTATAATTGAGATTTGTTTCTACAAGTATTCCAAGTAAGATTTACCAAAGTTTTATAATTACTTCTTTCAACCTGATGAATGCCGTCTGTTTATGATCAAGTGCACATTCACAAGATTTGATCATTGGCATAATAAATGCCCCCAAAAAGGCCACCTATTTAGGTTTATTCACAAAAATGTCACCCTTGAGTATAATCTAGATTTGGCAGCTACATTCGAGTAGCACATAACGTGAATTAAAAAAACAACAACAAACAAACCTAAATTAGTGGGGTTGTATGAAAGTAGTCAAGTTACAGTTTAGATCTCTGTCTGTCCAGACTAATATGTAGCCACGACAGTAGACAATACTTCAAATATGGATGTTGCTTCAAATGAGCTACATATTCTAAAACACGGATGCTTCATGCACATCTTCAACCCAGCAGCACAGTTACAAGGTGGACAAGATTAGTGTCACCAATTCAGTATCAGACCAAATGTATCTCCTTCTGTTCTTTCAACTTCCAATCAGTTCATCCTTGAGTCCAAGTGAACATTTGTGCCAAACCTAAAGAAATACCTTAAGGTTTTCCAGAGGTATTGTTTTCACAAGAATGAGACGGACGTAAGGTTAGCATCACATCCCTTGCGGAGGTCCAAGGGGGCAGCGGCTAGCCCACCTAATGGCAGACAGTGCCCCAGACTAACATCCAAGAACACAAAATTGAATCCACAAAGTATCTCCATACTGCTCATCCATAGTGATCCAAGTGTGCTGCAGCCGCGACATAAAAAGTTGTTTGGAAAAACGTCATATGAACTCTGTTTTTAGCCACACTGTAGCCTGCTTGTGTGAGACCAGCGAAAGCATGAGCTTTGCTCACCCGTGTTTACATCACGTGACACGTGCACCGCAGGGAGCGACAACAGTAACCACAGTCGCTAAAAGATAATTTGCACTACAGTCTTTTAGCAAAGGACAGCCCAACATGTCTGAAGACTTTGAAACTGAGGAGGAACAGCATTTCTTTGTTGAGCCGTATTTGTTTGAGCCCGAGTATACGGACGGAACTCAGGCTACTGCACAAAGCAGCCACTGCAGCTCATGAGCCTAACCCTCAGCCAGCCGCAGAATACCGGAGTCGAGCACTGGAAACCTGGTGGCGTAGTTCTTTCAAATGCAAAGCAGTGCCAACAGATGAGGAAAGTCTTTGCTGCTCAGACTGGGAATTGGCGATGCCTGCACTTGAGAATCTGGATGTCAGTACTGGCGAGACTGCTGCTCTTCAGAGACCGTGCATCACCGATCATCCTGAGCGCACACGTGAGCGCGGAGCACACAGAAGCAGTCAGAGCCACAGGCTACAGTGAGGCTAAAAACAGAGTTCACATGACGTTTTTCCAAACAACTTTTTCTGTCGGGGCTTCAGGACACTTGGATCACTACAGATGAGCAGTATGGAGATACTCTGTGGATTCAGATTTGTGTTCTTGGACGTTAGTCTGGGGCGCTGTCTGCCATTAGGTGTGCTGGCCGCTCCCCCCGCAGATCTCTGCAAGGGATGTGAGGACTCTAAAACTTCACCAAGGCCTCCATCAACATATGGGTGAGTAGATAATGGCTGAATTTTCATTTTTGGGTGCACTATCCCTTTAATCACCAAATGCTAATAGTTTATCCTTGTGTTTAAGTTGATATTTTTTTCAAATTTGAAGAAATTCTCTCAAGGCATTCCTGAGATATTGCGTTCATGAAAATTGGACGGACATGTGGATGGACAGGCCGAAAAGGTAATGCCTCTGGCTACAGCTGTGGCTGGTGTGGAGATATAAAAATGAGTTCAGAATGCAGAGCTTCACATCGTTCTGTTGGAAACCGACAAAAACATAACAAATTGAGCAGAATCAGTAGTGGTATTAGAGAGCAGTACTGTGAAGAGAGTATACACAGTAGGCGATGTTACACTGTTGGGGACAACTGAGGATGTTCTCCTGGACAGCAACTTGCTTAAAGACCTTGAAACTGTATCATTTGCCACACCAAAATATGCCAATGAAACCATAGAATTTACCTTACTCTAGGGCACATTTTTATCTCTTAAAAGTAAAATGACACAGGCATGTTTGCCACTTTAACGTTTTAATTTTACTTTAAAACCAGCATCATCAGGAGGTAAATGTGTCGAGAAACAGCAGCTAATGTATACCTGCTGTGCCAGCTGATTGCTCAGTAGCATCAATTAGGTTGATGATGTCACATAAACAGTGGCTGTTAGCGGAGTTGGTAGAGTAGTGGATAGTGCCTGCGCCCCATGTACAGGGGCACCTGCCTTGCTGCAGCAGCTGCAGGTTCGATTCCGGCCTGCGGCTCTTTGCTGCGTGTCACCCCCCACTCTCTCTCTCCCCATTTCACTATTCTGTCCATTAAAGGCAAAAAGCCCATAAAAATAACACAAAAAAGTGGCTGTTAACAGGATTAAACATACACATACTGTATACACCAAGGACATTACGCAAAAAACCCCCCAAAAACTTAAGTTCTTTACAAGTCTGCAGACCACAGGCTTTACATGTACAACTGGATCAATAGCAATTATTTATACTGTGTATTGTTGTATGCCATCCACTTGTCGTACTGTACAGCCACTGTTTCAGACATAAACAGATGCTTTGGTTAGGTAATACTTGATTCATGGCTAAACTTTCTTGTATTACGTTTGAAAAACCCTGCTTATGGTGAGATTCTTGTTGTTAAATCATCCAGTAAATCTACAGCGAGCAGCTCTGTCCTTGCGGCTTTCAGTCTCACAGGGTCATACAATGGCAGCTAATCCAAAAAGGTCACACAACCAGGTAGGAACAGCAGCTGCTATTCAAGACAAATGAATAGATTCACATGTAACTGACAGTAACACTGTTGTGATGCAGAATAATCTCTGTTTTAAATAAGAAAAGTCTCAACTAATTATTGTATTCATGCAATTGAGAATAAAGCTGTCGCATTACCCAAAGTCTTGGTGCATTCATGCATTTGTTTGGCTATACTGAGAAAATGTACTCTGTGTTTATGCATCTGTCAGTGTGAAGCTGAACCTAAAGCTGTTGTTTCTTTTCATGCAAAAGAAACTGATGGAACAGAAAAGATTAACAAAACTGCTGCATTTCTGTCACAATGACTGTGTGGTACTGAACTGTTTGGTAAATGACACAAATTGCAGACGCATTTCAGTGGCACACTAGTGGTGAGACAAGGTTCCTGATGGCATTATTAAAGTGGTTAGCCCGCACTTATGGTGGTGTCAGCAGTGTGTTTTTGAAGGGGGGTTTGGGGAACATTCGGAGTCTTTGAGAAACCAGCTAAATGAAGCACATTTAAGTGTGACAAGAGTATGATTATGGAGTTTTAGGTTTTAAAAGGGCTTTTGATGGTGCTGAATATTTAAAGGCTTTTAGTTTGACAGACTGCAGAGTACAAAACTCTGACTCAGTCCTGTGCTTTTACTGAAGTGGTCCTCATCTACATGGGGATGAGTTTCCCAGAACAGGGTTCAGCCAGTCCAGCTGCTTTAAGGTGTCCTAAGCTCGGAGTGAGGCTGTGAGTCTTGAAGCTTTCTGGCTGGGTTACATCAAAGACTCTAAAAATAGGATCACTGACTGTCTTCTTGATATTTAAGAGGTGAAAGAGCTAAAAGACAGTGGTTATGTGTGAGCCCTTGGAGGTGAAGAGCTCCAGGCGGTCCTCAGTCAAATGAAGATTAGCTTAATTTCACTCTAATTTAATTCACTTGAAAGAAGATAATGTCAAAGGAGGGCCATTGCCATAATTTGTCTCGCTCTCACCGCTATTGTCTCCCTTTGTACTTTACAGTGCAGATCCTTCTACAATACTAAATCACTAACTAACATCTTCCCCATTTGGGTCTGTAATTATCATATCAAAGAGGTTTGGATGGGGCAAAATGGGTGATATTTGGAGTCTGTGACATGACATAACCTCAGCTATAAAGTTAAAATGGATAGAAATGTGATTATGTGCACAACAATGTGAGGAGTCACTAACTGATTGTACAGAATAAGAACATTTAGTGTGAAAATACGACATGTTTCTAATTTTGGGCACTATCAACCAATTTTAAAACCAAGGCTGGGGATCTCAGCAGCTCAGAAGGCCCTGATCCATGTGCAGCACGTTCCCTGGGCACTTGTTTTAGGATTTAATTCAACTTGCAGGATTAGTTTTTGGTCTAACTACCAATACTAACTTAGGCTTACAATGGAGCTCTTACAATTGTGCATTGAAAATGGCCAAAACTAGTTCAAATAAATGGTGAACAAGAATACGTATGAGTAAGAGTGGTAAGTTGCCTGATATCAGAAAGAATTGTCACCTTGTTACACTCCGTGTCCATCGTCAGTCTGCCATTGCGTCCACTCTAAACTGATTTCCCTGGGGGAGGTGGATTCTGTTTTCCCCAATCACTAGCGACCAATGTATCTGCCTGAATATAACGACATTTTAAAACCACAGTAATGTGTAGCCATTGGAGGCTGACATTTTTTCGGGAGTCCCACAGGTCACGTGATTCTCAGGGGATTCCCACGGGATGGCAATCAGTTTTACTATTCCTCACGTGATTGGGACGGGATGGGAAAAAAAGTCAACGAGAGTGGGCGGGACTGGGAATCATAATAACAATAGTCAAGTTTTTACAAAGTAGTTGAAACTAGCTCCACCTCCAGCAGCTACAACAGTAATGTGCTGCTCTAACACTGATGCTTTAGTATTAATAATCTAACGATGTCATATATAACTAGAAAAGCACTTGGAGAGCGCAGACCTCCGCCAAGCAGCTTGGATTTCCTGCCATTTTATTATTTTATCCACTTCACTTCAACTGATCACCACCAAAATTTTATCATCCTTGTTCCTTGTCCCATCATCAACCTTTCCTGAAAATTTCATCAAAATCCGTTCAAAACTTTTTGAGTTATTTTGCTGACGAACAAACAGACCAATGCCGACAAAAACATAACCTCCTTGGTGGAGGTAATAATATCAGTCAGAGGAACCAAACACTACTTTTACTGCAATACTTTAACAACATTTTTCTCTCACCGAACTGGTTCTCATGACGTGTTGTCTGACCACATCAGAAATCAAATGTGTTTATCATCCTGAACAGCTTCAAAGTGGAGTGAATGTAAAAATAATTAGGCAATAAACACCAAAACACAACATTAGATGTCATACTTGGGTTTATATTTAGCTAAGGTAGGCATTGTGTGATCCATGTACTATATATATATATATATATATATATATATATCTTTTTTTTTTTTTTTTTTACTGTAACTGAAACACAACACGGGTGCGGGGAGTCATTCTTGTGGGATTGGGACAAGACAGGATTTTTTTTTTCTTTTTCATGGGATTGGGACGGGATGGGATTATTTTTGTGGGAGTGGGATGGGACAGGACTGAAAATCCACTCCCGTGTCACCCTCTAGTAGCCATGCCAACATGCTGGCTTTGCTGAGGTTTGGAGCAAAGTAAAACAAACTACATGTCTCATAAGAAGACATGTTGATTTTGGACAGCCTCAATGGCAGCATCTATCTTGTCATTGTTGTTATTACAACGCCTTACAACAGCTTGACAATGGCTGGTTAGCCCCCTCGCGGTGCTCATTGGATCACTTTTTATTTCATCCAAGACAACACTGTCTCATGTTGTGATGCCAGATAAATCAATTAACTTAGTGGAGTGGACAGATTCTAAGGTCTGTACCCCGGCAAAAACACTGCCCAATAATTGGAAGTATAATTTTAGGCATGTCACCTTCTGGATATTAAACTGAACTATAGCTGCAACTAGTTTCTTGCATCTGATTCACTAAAGCAAAAACCCAAACCTTATTTAAGGTCTGCAGAAGATATTTAACAAATACTGAGGTTTAACACAGCCTCCTTATCTGTGCATCACTCATTTTGGGATATCTTAAATTGGAATTGTAGCTAAATAATGCACTTTTTCATTTTGACTCAGATTAAAATGAATTGTGGCATCTGATACTGATAAGAAGTTACACTGCCCCTTGTGTTTTTTATCCCAAGTGGAGAGCACCATACAAAGCAGGAGTCACATTTCATTCTTACAACTTATAGGATATCAGAGACACTGCTAAAGTCACAGAAACAACTGTCAGTTTCCCCAAAAGCTGCACACAAAATCTGCATAACTTAAGTTGACCCAAGTAGTTATCTTTTCTGGGGCTCCAGTCTCCAGTCACACCCTGACTCAATTCAGATTTTCACTATGCATTCTGATGTATTGAGACCGTATTCAAGAAGCATGCAAGTTGTGTGCAACACACCATTCCTCATTACAAATGTAGCAGCCAAACCCAGGTTCTTCCAGAAGCACCTGCAGGCTGAATAAGCTGATGTCAAACTGAGGCCAAAGGTGTGGGTGGATGTTCAGTAAGCAAACACAGGTACAGTTCAGCACCACAACTACAACATTATGTTCATGGTTTTATTAGCTTTTTTTGTTGCTTCATCCACAAACACACCTAGCACAAGTGTCCTCTACTTTAAAGGAGATATTTGTTTGAAAGTGCCTTTGTGCAATCTCAAAGGACATAAAGGAGTACTTACATAACCACAGCTGAAATACACCTGAACTCTTTTCAGTGACAGCTCGTAGATAATCACCTACTGAATACATTTACACCTTTTAATTTCTTTCCTTGCATAAGTAAGTGGCACGTCTTAACTAAAAAATGATAAATGAAGCTGTTCATATGAAAGACATATTGAAATTACTGGCCATCTTACATGTACTTAAAAGGTTTTAATGCAGGAAAACATTTCTTGGTTTTAGTGATGAAACTGAGTTTGTAAAACTGAAAGAAAGAAAGAAAAAAAAAACATGTTTTTCATCTGTCAGTGTAGCTCAGTGTGAATACACTTGGAGCTTATTTGTTAAATAGCTAAATAAATGGTGGTTGGTGTTAAATAGGTGAAGCGACCAACCTTGCTGTTGCTGCGGACATCCAGCCGATGCCATCGCCTGTCTGCCACATTCACGTTGCCTGGCAACTGTAGCACCACTGTGCCAGAACCATGGTTGATTTTCAAGGTGGGGGTCCCATCTATTAGCTCTAGATGGAGAGAGAAAAGAGAGAGACAGGAAGGAATGGTGAGGGGTGAGATCACTTTGAAATCATTAGGTTTCAGAAATATTGAGTTTTGAGAACTGCTACTGCTCAATAGCTTTAGGTTGTTGAAAAACAATATTTGTATTCAAGACTTTAAAACAGCAGTGAAACCATTGTAACTCACGATACATGCCAAAGAATTAAGTAGTGTAAAAAGTGTCATATATAATAGAGTGCACACTAACAGCATGGTATATAATTTGCAAGATATTATCTCTGTATATTAGCTTTAATGAGGATTATTGCACAGAGCTTGTCGTGATGCCGTCTTTTCTTCACATCTCATAGCAGTCAACAAACATCAGACAAAAGTTATTACATTCTATTTTCTGACTTACTCAAATGGGAAATTAAAAGTTAATGAACTGCTTAAGACTGCTTGCTATGTGTAAGGAATTACGGGAGTGCATGTCTACCAATGAGCATTGGCAATCCATCATCATGCATGCTGAACTTCAAATGTTCATGCAGATACATAACACTGAACACTAAGCATCTGAGTGTTTCTGCTTGTATAGTACACTGTAGTGACTGCAGTGACCTCTCACTATATGCTACTGTAGCTTGTATTAAGACACCATCAGAGCAGAGACTCATTACTCTCAAAATGTCAGTTTCTGGAAAGAATAAAATAAGTCTCTTTTACATTAGTCCTTTACTGGTTTTCAGAGAATGGTAAAATATTATCTTGGGACTGTTTCTATTAAGTCAAAAACATAAAACTAATTGTAATTTTATTTTTCTTCTTGTTATTACCCATGAAAAGGCTGCCATAGTCAGGAGCTGACCAGTGCAGTCCATAATTCTAGTGTGTTGAACAAGGTGCAACCTTCAGGGTTGAAAAATTAAGCCAACGCAAAGTACCAAAAACCAAGAACTCCAATAGCAAGTCAATCCCTTCAGACCCCCATACTAGAATGTCCGACTTTATGGCAGAAGTAAATATGTTTACAGCCTGGTACAAAAACAATTTTGGTCTCTATAGCTAATTTTAACATCCATGATAACTGTATGGAGGGTGATTTTTTTTATTCAATTCAGTTAAATTGATGGCTTTAGGGCTTAAAGTTATGCTAATGGCATGGGGTTCCATTAATGACAGGGCTGCTTTGAGTGACAGGTGGGTGCTGCCCTTTGACAGGTCGCTACCACGGTGGCAATGTTAGTTAGGTTTCGTAAACATGGTGTAACCCCAGATTCACAGAGTATAGGCGTAGCGGTAGCTATTTCAGTGTGTTTTCTGTTCATGAAAGTTAATAGGAATGTTTTGGTCACTTAAAAAAAAAAAAAAAAAAAAAAAAAAAGTCTTCAGCCTAAGGAGTCCGATTTCCAGTGTTTGTGGTAAGTACATTTTGTTTCAATGGTTTTAAGCTGGTTTTCTGCGAGTGAAAATTTGCATTAGTACTCATATTATCACAGTAAACCATACCTGTAAATGCACTGCGCTAACTAAGCTAGCAGCTAACGTTAGGGTTCTCTTCACCTTCTTGCCCAAATATGGAAACTTTTGGCTCCAAAAAACAAGATGGCAATGGCCAAAAAGCCAAACTCAAGCCTTCAAATGGGAATCCACAAACTGATGGGTGATGTCATGGTGGCTACATCCATTATTCTACACAGGCTATGGTGCTGAAACACTGTCTTACATGACTCATGCAGTTGACCATGACATTAAGGACTGAATGAACATTTATTTCATTGACACTCTGTATTTCCTGTGGCAGTGAGGACAAAAGTTAACTTACGGCAAAGTCTGAGCCAACTAGAATGATGTGTCTTCACATTCAGTTCAGTAAGTATGGTAAAAAGTACAATTATGACTGCAATGACTTCACCCAAAGAAAAATACACGTTGTAATTACGTTGTTTTGAAATGATGGCTTATGTCAAGACGATGCAGTCTGTCTCTGTTGGTTGTGTTCAATTAAAAATAATAATAGGCCGACACAGTTCATGTCCAATAGCTCATTCTTTCTAATTTTCACTGCTGCCACCCTGAGGCTACCCTCCCACACATCCACTGTGTGAATTAGGGATTCAGTTTCCACTAAACCATTTGTACTTATGTTTCATTTTGAGAACTCCCGTTTGGCACTTTCCTGGTTAACTCCTAGTCTTGCAAGCTGGAGTGGTTACAGTATATGCTAGAATTATAATTAACACAGACAAAACTCCAGTGTGAATTCCACTAACTTCTGCACTATGACATTTGTCTTCATGCTTGAGTCAGTAGAAGTTGGAAGTCAAAAGAAGCTGACAAGAATCGAATTCCCTACATACTGCTTTTCACTCCGCTGTGTGTCTGACTTCAGCCAAGCTTTCGTCATCCCTCTTGCTGCATCTCTTGCAATGTCAGTCTGTCTATCAGCACTCTTTCATCTCCAGTCTCTCTCTTTTACCTCCTGCCTTGCCGCACTCTTTCATTAACTTTTTCACGGTAACTGACATTTTTACATTGTGCTGCTTTCAAATAACTTGCAGATGCTTTCTACTGACATTTTGCTTTTTACAGTGCCTTTGTGAAACCAGTTTTCTATCACATGTATTGAGATTCACAGATTCTTAATGTCTGTGTGCAATAATGTTATCACCACCTTCTCAAATGATTCCGTGTCATGAATCTTCACCTTGAGCTAGAAGAAATTAGGTGTTGTTGAGTACGTGAGATGCTGTGCTTCCCTAATTGCCTTGTCAAGGCTGGGATGTGCTATTGTGATGAGTGCCTCATACTTCATTATGCTGCCTCATTTCTGAATAACAAAAAAAAAAAAAAAAAGCCAAAGCCCTGGCAATGTCATTTTTCAAGCCACCGTGAGTGCAAGTTTGTTGTTAGCCTCTCTTTTCCTCTCAACTTTCCTTCAATTACCTGCAAGTTGATTTAGCCCACTCCAGCTACAAGATGAGTTGCTGCTGCACTTCAGGAGTGATCCAATTAATTTTAATATATTGGCCGAGGCCAGACAATTGACCGAAACGAAAAGAGTCAATTCAATGTATCCGTTCAATTCAAAGCCTCCTTTCTTTGTTTAACTCATGCATTGTTGTCTTTAGGCTCTACCTCACTCTCTTCAGATCTCAGTAACCTCATTCACTTCCTACTTTAATTTACTGTCCCATCTGGGAACCTTCACCTTTTTCTCTTCTTTATCTCACACATCTCAGTCGTTCAATTTCCATTCTTCATGCTGCTCCTTTCCCACCCTCAGGGGAATTTCCCTCTTTCTTGGACCCCAATGTGTGCTAACGTTATCACTCCCAACCCTTTCTTTACACCAGCACTGGTGCAGCCAGATATGTCGCGAGCTGGCAGTATACTTAGAGCCTCAAAGAACACCTGCATAAGTCTGACAAAAAAGACCTTTTCACAGATGGGCATACTTGTACACACACGTGTGTCACGTCGTGTGTATGCTAGATGTAGGCATGTGCAGGAAAGTGCACGTGCACATTCACACCCAAAACTAGTTAAAAGGTAGACTGACCAACCGATCATCTGGCACGGCTAAGAAGCCTTGTTGTCAAGATTGACGTGACATTTTCCCAAGAGATGAAGTCTGACTTCAGAGGTCTCAAAGGAGAGGAGGGGAGAAGTGAAGCAGTGAGGAGTGAGAGAAAAAGAAGCAAGAGGGAGCAACATGGAGATGTAATAGTCAAAAGTACAGTGAGAGGAAAAAAGAGAGGATGATGTGGTAGAGTAAGGGAGATGGGAACAGTAAGAGTAGAGCAGGAGAAACAATACTGAAGACTTTGAGAGGAAAGATTAGGAACAAGTGTGGTTGAGCACAAAGCTGGGATGAAGGCCAAGTTACGAGATGGCAGATGACAGGTGGGATGATGGACTGTGAGGTAAATAAATGAGAAATGAACAATGCAGAAAAGACTACAGGGAGAAACAGAAGGTGATGAGCAGAAAAGAACATGATGATGGATCATAGAGAGGATAAATAGAAAGCAGATGGAGGAAGCGAAGAAAGAAAGAATCTGATTTGAGAATAAGCTGAAGTCTTAATCAAAGGAGTCAGAATCAAGTGTTTCCTTTGATATATTCATGTTTTATATTATTTTTGTTAATCAATGAAACAGGCTTGTACTGTAGCAATTAAAGCTATGCAAGTTTTAATGTTTTTTTGCTTCCAACAAAGAATGTTATGAACATGAATTATTCATCAATGATGCCAACTAAAATCTGCAAGGAGATGGGCAATTTTTTTTTTTTTTTTTACGAAGTGCAGTTTATGTGGGATATGGTATTGGAAGAAAGGGAGATCACCCCTGTCAGTTTTCATCAAATAAATATGGATTACCAATACTGTTATTGTTAACAACTTGAATCCAACCTGTTCTCACTTCCGACTCTTCAAATACTGAGACTTAGTCAGTTTGGAAACAGAAGCACAGAGGCACCCTCTTGTATCTGTATAAGACGCACTGGGCTGCATCATTATTAAATGTTACAAGCAACTGATGTCGTATAAAGCGCAAGAAAGTCTGTGTAGGGTGAGAAAGAGGAGTGGTGGATGAGTCAAACAAACACAGCTGTTTATGTACCACGTGGAGCCAAAACCATAATTGTTTTTCTGAAAGTAAATACTTTCTTTTTGCCTAAACCCAAAGTAAACCCACATTGGTATTTTATTTAAAAAGAGACTGTATGAATGTCCAATGAGCTTCATGTGTACATTTCCTGTGATATTGGACATTTATTTTGACGAACACAATGCATGTAATGAGCAGAAACTGATGCTATCCCTATTAAGCATCCAAAACTGACACTAGAGTGATACCTAGAGGTTCATACTTTGACACATAGTGCCACTGATCAAGAGTTGGTTTTTCATGAGATGGCTGTGAGAATGTGTTGCTCAATTAGTTTAAATGAATGGGACGCATACAGGAGTCTTATTAGTACATGCCTGAACACATTAAAAGAATTCTGTGAGAGAGAACACTGAGGAGACTAAAACCACAACGACCTAGCTTAGAAGTCTATGTGCTATCGAACTATTTTCTCAACAGCAAAAGGGAGAAAAAACAGACAAACTGACAGGAAAGATTTGTGGCCGGGTGTATGACAGATTTTAATTTAAGATTTTTCTTACAAATAAAGGTTTCCTTTAGAAAAAAATAATTTGCACAAATCAAATTTTCCTTAAGTCCTGTCCTTAGGATATTAGTTTAAATACTTAAGTTTTAATCCTTTTGTTGTGTTTTTATTTTATGTAATTCTTATGATCACTTATGCGTTGTACAACCATCCTTAGCAGTAATCAGTAATCACTTTGAGATGTTTCTTTTAACTGTCTTACACAATGTGCCTTACTAAGGAAAAATAACACCTTAAGTGAAATCTTTATTAGAAAAACGTAAGATGTTTCATGCAACTGATCTCAAAACATTTGTTTCAGGTTTAAGCTCTGGGAGTATAAGTTTATGGGCTGCCATCACTGAGTACGCACTAGTCTTATCTGTTGGATTGGTATTGGGCCTGATATTTAGCCTGGAAATCCAGACCCAAATCTAGAAAGATTTAGGGTCTGGCCATGAGTAATGAAAATGGCCCAACTCAAGGGGTGGCACCAAGCATGCATTTGTAAATATCACTGCAGGCAATTGGATAACACTACGACCAACCAGAACAATGCACAGGGTTACGTATGCACTTAGCAACCAGTGGAGCTAACTGGTAGATGAGACTCTTGCCGTATCCGGTCGGCAAAACAGCAAAAACGTCCTTCTTGCAAAGGAGAAAAATTGTAGCGGCAAAAGCCACTTCAAACAGCTGATGTTCATCCATAGCCATCTTGCAATGTTTACTGACTGATTCCGGACTTCGTCGTCGCAGCGCTGTCGTCATCTGTTTAGCTTGCTTCCGGCCCGCCTATATCAGATACACCGATGTGATTGGTGGAGCTCGGTTTCATGGGCATAGGTAATGAGCATCATTACTGATTGCCAGAGTGACTCACTGAGCAAATTCAAATATCTTGCGGGTACCTGATATTGACCTTATTAAGCCGAACGGGTATCAGCCAGACATGATCAATCACCATAAAATATTGTTAAATTTTCCGTGCTCCTTTTATTGGCAGCTGTGAGCTCATTTTGATGTGTGTTAAATCACTGTCAACTTTCACTTGCTGAATGTGCTTAACAATAAATGCATTTTAATGTGAAGGCAGTGGAACCCCAGTGTTACCAACACCATCTACAGAGTGCTAACATCACCATACTTAAGTCTGCATAGTTTTCCTACAAGTATTTTTTCTGCATTTTTGCTTAAAAGCTTTTTTGCAAACACTGCATGGATGAAGTTATGTTTGATCTTACTGCATGTTTCAAAAAAAGAGAGCAGCTCAGAAATCAAGATAAGATATCACATCTTATTAACAACAAACATTTGGTAACTAGAGTTTAAAAAAAAAAAAACACTTCATAGGAGCTCTGTAGCAGTATTTGAGCAGGTAAAAGAGGAGGACAGTCAGATCCACACACAGGTAAAATGCTAAGATAAAGAGAGTAAAAGCATGTAATGAAGTTGAAAGACATCTTTCCTCTCAGCTGTCTGTGGACACAGAAAACAGCAAGCGCAGCATTGGCTCTGATCAATGTTTACTACCGCAACTTCAGCGCTGTGTTCAAGGTCTGTATCTGTTCAAACCAATAAAGTGTGACAGAGAATTTGTGGGAGAAGGGAGAACTGGTATCAGATCTGTACTCATTAGGGACACGGCCCAAGTTTAGAGTTGGGCCATGAAACCTCAACAACCGGTACCTATGGCACTGAATCACTATGCACTATGCATTTCTGTGCCTCCAAATGGTCTCAGATTGTGTGCATAGCAAATCTACTGTTGTGAGACCGTGATGCCTGACAGCATCACTGCAGCATCCAGAACAGAGAATATGAATCTAAACGTAGCAGTGCAATGTGTGTAAAGTTCAGGCTGTCAATAAATAAATGCTACAACTCCTCAAGACCCAAGCCAAGTTCATATGCCTTGCTTACCACCTGCTGATTAAAGTGAAAGGGGTTAGCCCTGTAGTTAGCCTCCCATTGGAACCTGACCAGGCTCTCTTAATGTAAACTGTTAAGGTGGACCAGCTATTAGTCAGTATAAAACTACTGTAACCAGATTAGGTGTCATTTAATATGTGAATTTGTAAATAGTGTTTTGTGTGTGACGTGTAAGTTTTAGGGGGTTTATTGGCAGAAAGTGAGCAAAATATTAATACTCGCTTGACACACGGAGGAAGTTTCACTTAGTTGCAATCTCCACCTGCACTACCACTTAATTCTATACTCTAGACCCTACAACTGGTAAGAGCTAATACCTTGTTCAATTTCAAGTTCTACTTTGCGTTTAAAATACATACAAGCAGGAATATAAATAGGAATATAAATATGATTAACAGAACTTAACTACCTGCTTGCATTATACTGAATTGGGTAATTTGAAATATATTACTTATTTTACGTTTTTAAAAGGGCACATCAACCAAATTAGGAATTTTGATGTTATTTCTATGGCCTAGAAAAATTCATTTAGTATCTGAGAACATGAGTGACTCTCTCCCGAAGCCAGAAACCAGCAAAGTGAGTCTCAAATTTGTCATGTCGTAGGGTAGCAAATATGGAGCTGCTCCATAGACAATGAATGGGAGCCTGATTTTGTGGACTCCTGGAATGTTTTGGGTTTTTTTTTTTTTTTTTTTTTTTTGAAATAGCCAAATGAGCTTCATTCTATTGATTGGTCCTGAGACAGAACATGTACCCATATACTCAGAACAGTCCCCTGGGTGCTCTCAGCATCATCTTTCACAATTCATTGTCTGTGCAGCAGCTCCAGACTTTACACCCTATAACATAACAAATTTGAGTTGGGCACTTTAGCATTTGGATGTTTGAGAGAGTTGTTCATTTTTAAACTGTATGTATGTGTGAAATCACATGTATGAACTTTGAAAATGGGCATGGTTAACCTTTAAAACAATACAAAAAAAAAAACAATTGTTAGAATTTCTTCACTACTAAAAGTCAGGTGGGCACTAACACAAACACTTAGCAACATTATATTCTTAACAAATGATGAGGCACTTCAAACAAACATCAAAACTCAACTGACAACCAAGGAATTCAGGGTACCGAAGGCTCCAGCCTTTCCCTGAGCAGAATAATATTAATTTGTTTGATTTGTTTAACTGTAAATAAGAACTATTAAAAATGTAGTATTAAAAAATCCTCAAGCCTTATAGCAACTTAAAAACATGTCTGTCAGCATCCATGTGGCTAGCATAAAAACTGTTGAACTTCTCTTTTTTGCTTAGGTTAAGTTAAATGGAAGTGAGGTGAGTAAAAGAGCTACAAACAGAAATGGATAAATAAAAAGAAAAAGAGCTAGCTGGTTGGAAAATCAGCTGGGTGTGCACTGCAGCAGGCTGGTGGGCTAGCAGGCCAAACGGGAACATCTTCATAGGGGCCGGCACGCCTTTTAAATGCTCTGGGTGTACCAGGGTTAGGACAAGACTTTGCTCTTAAAGGGCACATCCAAACGACCAGGCTTCTTTTCTGCTACTCATACGTAATTCATTACCTCCTACTCTGAGACAGACAAGGGAGAAAGAGAGAGAGAGGGAGAGAGTAAAAGTGCATGCTTTGTGTGCGAGGAGAGCTTGAACTCCCACTGAGTTGGGGGCTCTTAAATATGAAAAATGTCCTCTTCTGACGGCCTGAGGATACACAGGAGTCATACCGAGAGCATATGGACTGCATAAACAGCATTACAAATCACACTTCTACACACATACACCCACCAATCACCCACACATACAAGCAGTCATATATACACTCATGCTCACTGAAATCAGCCTGTGTACAAATCAGCAGGCGATGCAGCAAGTGCAGAGCAGAGAGCTTCTTGTATAAACAATCTGTCAGCTAGCTAGCCAGCCCCGCAGCCGACGCATATTGGATCTCTGCATCCAGCAGCAGTTCCCATTTGAGAGCAGTTGTAGTGCTAAGCTGGGGGGTACTGCTCCAAAACAGCTCTGTAGAAACTGAATGCAATGCAAAAGAGAAACTGTGTGTTTGTGTGTGCAGTTACTTTCTAGATCGCTTTTCTTCCATTTATATCCAGCCATATAAAGTGTTTACAATACAATCCTGTTGCTTCACAGGGAAGAGTTTAAAGGCAAACACATGCACACACACACCCGCCAATCCTTATCTGACCTCCTACCTGCAAACTTTTTCCATTCTTCAAGGGTGTTGTAATTACACAAATTTAATTTGTCTTGTTAATTTGTCTATTGATTGGACAAGCACTGGCCTCTGGCTGGTAGTCTTTGCATGTGTGTGTGTGTGTGTGTGTGTGTGTGTGTGTGTGAGAGAGAGAGGGAGAGAGTCCTGTGTGTTTGATCAAGCACCTAAGAGCAGGTCGAACGCTTCCAGCCATGTTTGTCATTTATTGTTGATCTCGGTGGACACAAATCATTACTGTGACAATCAATCTCACTAATACAGCTGAGGTCAAAGTGTGGCACTGCTGATCAGGCCAGTCATGATGCTAAGTGAGCCAGTTATGTCGTACGTGGTAGCAGGAGTATTGATAAAATTGTCTGTATCTGACAACCTGCAAAAGTAAAAAGCTTGGGAAATTATGCAATGCCTCCTTCTTACTGATACACATGAAGACTCCAAAAAAAAATCACTGAAACTGCCATGAAATAGCCCACTTAGTCAGACTAGCCGTTTACCTCTATTTCCAGTCTAAGTACATGTGCAAAATGTCAATGCATTTTAACATGCAGAATTTGAACACAGCTGACAAACAGGTTGCATCAAAAACAGCCGACAAAATTTTTATATTGTTGTCCATATGAGAATAGGCTGTCTGCAATCACGTGAAAATTCAGGAAGGGCAGGAAGTGAAAAATCCATAAACTGCGTGCGCCCAATCTAGAGGAAAGTGACTGTATAAAAGGAATGGATGAACCCGGAGGCAGCAGGTATTGTCAGAAAATTGTAACTCATATTGGATGTGATCCATACAAAATGATTTTCCCATAACCTGACTGATTTGCCAAGTGTGGACACAATAGATTTTACAGACGATGTCGACCCTCCAGACCTCCTAATGTTAGTATTGTTACACGGCAAGCCTGTCAGTGTACAAGAGTCAAGTGGACTATCATTATGTCGCATGTGTTGGGTCCACAACTGAATGCCATCTTGTTTATGGCCAGGTGAGTAAGTGTGCTTGAGTATAACTGTCTTTTATATTTCAACTGTGTACATGGACAGATTGCTGTCAGACTAGAGTTACTGAGTAATGTTAGCTAATGCTAGCTACTATTTTCTACCTGGTCAACCTTTCCCAGAGGTTTGTTGAAATGATGTTATGACTCCACTCCTCCAGACTGACAATGGAGGTTTTTGATCCACACCTGCAATTGTTTCTCAGTGAGGTGTTTTTTTTCGTTTGTTTGTTTGTCTCAACGTTTCCTTTTTACGTACGAATGGAACAGTGGCAAACAGCACAAATCACAGGCATTTGTGCAGTGTTGGTAGTCTATGCCTCCAGTTGACTTCCCTCCATCTGGACACCAATAAATGGCATCATATGCAAAGCAGCTATTGCGACAACATCTAGTTTCTGATGCTTGTTGGTGTTTTTTTGGTTAGGGCCACAAAATCCACATACATTGACATTATTCAGCCTACATCGAATAATAATCATCCATAATTGAAAAGAAGCAGACGTTGCTTTTCTTCAGCAAAGCTGTTTTCTTTGGATTTAACTAATGTTTTTTATTTTGGTTATTTGGATTGCCATACTCTCTACATGCTTCAACAACATCAGAAGACAAAAAAACCCCATATGCTTTACTTGAAATTACCACGAAGAAACATCTGTGAAAGTGTCATTTCTGTGCAGTCAACAAATTATATGCATCATAAATCTGACATGACTGGAAGGTGACAATTTTTCCTTCACACAATAAGTGATTATACAAGAGGTATAAATACCTCCTGTAAGTATATAACAGATCAGATCACCACTGGAAAACATCCCCAGAGATGGTGACGGGTGGTTGTGATAATGTCAAAGTAAATGCCCGTCAGACAGGGGCAGCTTGCACTGTGCCATATTTGTCAAAAATGTAATGTCAAAATAGTAGCAAGAGGACGTGTTCACTGGGGAACATTTGGGCCATAAATATATCCAGAGAAAGTGATGCATAGTAAATTTCCCTCAAGTAAATCTTATCTTGACACAAGCTGGACACCAGCCACATGTTAATAGCAGGGGTCTCTTTTTTGTCCTTCCAGCCCTGCAGCTTTTATGGACACATATAAAAAAAATTACCTCGCCTGGTTACAGAGTGACACCCGCTCATGTATTTAATATCACTAGTGTAAGCCTTGCAAAGGAGAAGCAGCTTTATATAAACAGCTGTGCCTGTGTGCCTGTGGTGTTATTAACTGTAAATGCCTATTAGCTATTCTAAAGCACTAGTAGTTGATAATGTTTTCCAGCAAAACTAATTACAGTGACCATGTAAATTGGAATGCAAATACAGTTTGCTGTAAGGGCTGGATTAGCAGACTCCATATGAAGCAATCAGAGTAATCAATTTACCAAAAGCCAACAGAGTTCCTGCAAACCAGCAGGGGTGTAAGGAACCACTGATCTGGATCGATGTATCAGTTCCTGATTAATGTTGCAGTATCACTGATGCAAAGTAAAATGAAAGCATATATTCATATCATCATCTTTAAGATACACCTTTAAAAAACAAAAAACAAAAATTCCTATGGTATGTTTGTGTCACCATCGTGCGCCAGGAGGATAATGGCAAGCCGCCAAGAAAAAGACGATGAGCATGTTTACTCCACTTTCTGGAATAAATCAACAGCGTGGAAATATTTCGGAGAAAAGACAGGGCAACAGTCAAAGCACATGCCATATGTGAACAAGGCTGTTATGAGATAAAAACACGGCAAACCTAGCCAGGCAACTCACTCCGCTAACTTGTTGCTCTCACAACCGCAATATTAGCTGCTCTGTTTTAACAATGTTCAGCTGAAATATGTGCACGCAGGCTGAAACTCAACTGTGCTGTTCTGTCAGGAGATGCAATGACTTAAACCAACAGTGAGCAAGAAAACATAAATAACACATGTAATTTGTTATGAGTATAGGAAAAGTCAGTTCACAGTTTGGCTAACTTATGCAATGTAAATGTGCTTAAACTAATGATAGTGACCAACAAAAACAACAACTGTTTTGCCTATACACCTTGACAGTTATTCCTCAGCCAAATTTAAATGTTCTTGTAAAGCTGTGGTTTATGTGTGTTAGTGGAGTTTATGTGTGTATTTTCTTTATTGACCAGAAGCAAAAAAGAAAGCGTTGGCATACGATATCGTCACATGTCCATCGCATCCCCCTGAGCTGAATCAAATCGAAATAATAAGGTGGCAGACTTTGTAATATCAGCAAATATCATGTTGTTGTCCAAAGCATTGATATATCCTGAGTAAACTAGTGATGTACACCTCTACAAAATAGTCCTAATAATCATCAGATGTGTTTGCACACAGAAGCAGCTCAGTGAGGCTGCTACATTTGTGTTTGTTTGTGTCATAGGTTGCACTTCATGATCAACGGTTGCTCTACACTCATGAATAATAAATCGGTAAAGTACTGTTCAATGAAACTAAATATTGTTCTTTGAACTGGCGCTCTTTTTGCGCTGGGAATTTGGATGAACTCCATGCCTGGAAATGTTTAAAATGAGCTTAGCTTAGAACAAAATGCCTTTGAACTGCTAAACAAAATGCCTTTATGTAAATTTCAGGCTTCAAAAATTAATAAAAAATATTTACATGCTGCTCAAAGTAAACGGATTCAAGGGAGCATCCAATGTTGTGATCTTGCCTAGAACACCAGAGGTCAGTTTAGGTATGGGTATTATTGTGCCCTATACTGGTACACACACACACACACACACACACACACACACACACACACACACACACACACAAACTACACCAGCTCTACTACATAACCATGTAATCTCTTCTCCCTGAGCGGCCGCAGATTGGATGTAGTACACAGCTATGTTCCCAGTGTGTGTTTGTGTGTGTGTGTGTGAGTCCCTTACACCTTCTCTGGTCTCCGCAGCAGGGCTGCCTTAGTACAGCTGCCCTGCAGCAGGATAAAGGGCGGATGAGTGGGCGGCTTTGGAAAAGCAAACCAGCATCTAAGAAGCTGAAGGTCTCCGTGTGGAAATGTGTGTGTGAAGCAGTGGGAAATATGATCAGGCTCAATGGGCAGCATCCCTTAACAAGGCTTAATAACAAGGTGAACAATGTCTCACACACATAAAAACTCACACACACACACACACACACACACACACACGACAAGGATGCAGTCAAAATGGAAATTCTGAAGGTACATTAGTGGCTTCTCATGTGCCACTTGACATTCATAAATCAAAAAGCAGTTCAGGTTGTACAACAGTCTTGTCTGCCTCTGCTCCCTCAAATCCATATTTCACCTCTCTTTCACTCTGACTCCCTCTGTATCCTGAAATTATTATTGTAATACCCTTTTCAGACTTCACTTTCAACTTGAAGTAATGCCACAGGTGCAGTGCATCCCCCTTCACATTATACTTTCCAGCACAGCTCTTGTACTTATAATACATTCATGTCGGGATGAGACCTTCAGAATTCGGTTCAGAGCCTGTTTGATTTTGGAGCGATCACCCATTTTGTCTGATTCCTGCTGTAATTATGGATCCATCTGAGATGGCACTTTGAGCATCAACTTGAGTATTGGATGCTTGATGCTGTGCTCTTAGGTTGAGGTTGAAAAGCGTTTCCTGTTCCCTTGTGCCCCACTAATCCTATCTAATCAAAATGTTGTTTTTGTTGTCGAAGAGATGACAAGTTCAGATTCTGGTCAGGGAAACAAACTCTGTGTCAACTTACAGCCCTTTATATAAACAGTGGTACTCCATCAGTGTTGTGATTTTTCCCTCCTGCTCTTCATCTTTGTTCCTTATATTATTTGCTCACTTTTACACTGATGTCTGAGGCTTGCTGTTTGTCTGAAAACCAAACAGGCATGTAAGCTTTATTATTTTTGTTTTGGTTTAATTTCGTTAACTTTTGGCCTTTATGTTCTTTGCAGATGGATGCAACCTTATCTACTCCATGGTTCACAAGGACACTAAGGCTCACTGAAAGAATTATTACTCTCTCTTTTTTTTTTAAGCATTTTCTTTTATTTTCACGTCTCACTTCAAAACATAAAGTGTACAGTATACTTAATACTTTTCTCCCTTATGTTTCACTCTCTAATATCTAATACATTTAAAAAGAAAAATCATATCTGTACTTCGTATGAGCAGTGAATTAAACAGTTTGTAGTATAGGCGGGCTATTGCAATATATGGTGCCAATATTATCTTTTTTATTAAAAATCAGATATTGGTCATTCATTGTTGTTCATATCTGATATGATGGAGGTTCATCCCGGACTGCGGATGGTAAATATGTTTCTAATAATATTTGTATATCAGACAGCTCTGTGCACTAGGTGTCCAAGTGCAGAAACCCTTTTCTGTGTTGTGATTTAACACTCCAAAACCTGCCTACCTTACCTTGCCTAAAGGAACCATTCAATGTAAAATAATTATCATTAATTGTTCAGGAAGTGGATGCTGTTTGGGAAATGTTTGTTTCATGATGGTCCTAAGGATAGTTCTGGTTTATTAAAACTACAGCTATTAGTATGTGGAAATGGTTGTACAAAACTCTAAATTTATTTCAAAGAGAAAACAAAGGAAAAAATGTTGCTGTAAAATAATGTCTGTTACAAACATTGATCCCAGATTATCAGTTTTACCTTTGACAAACAATACCAACATCTCAGGTTTGCTAATTTGGGATTTGGCCTCCAAACTGGATTTGGTAATCTTTCTTAATAATTTGTTTATAACCTGTCTCATCACTTGTGCTTTTGTCAAAATGGTGCCCCAGAGTCCAAGACCCAAGTAGCCCCAAAGGTTACAGTATCCCTTGGTTTTGGTTATCAAATTAATTGCACATTTGTTATACCACTAAAGTAATATACATTAAGATGCATTCTGTATTATTATCTTATGTTGTGAACCCATCTTATAGATAGGCCTTGTCTCAAAATTTGGTTTTAACTCTTATTATTATATTGCTCTCACGTAGAGCATATCCCTAAATGGGAAGCTGGTAAATTTAAGAAAAGTTGTGTTTAATCAGACAGCCACAAACTATTTTACAGACAGGAAACCTGGTACCAGTTTGTATTAATGCAGCATTGGAGCACTGGTTAGTCTCCGAGTCTTTGGAAAAAAATAATGAAGCTGCCAAAAGTTTATTTTCCCTGTATAAATTTATATTTTCTTGTATGTGTTTCAAACACGTGCTGTTTCAACCCTATGTTTGAAGTTTGTTGATGCCGTTTGATGCATATATTATGAGAGTAGCATGTTTCCTTTGAGGAATAGCTTAGTGAGAGTGTGGCTGATAAAGAGATTGGAAGTGGATGAGCTCTGAGCAGATAGGTATTAATGATCATTGCAGCAGAGAAATTAGCAGTGAAGTCGTCAGGTGATAGGAATTGTACAGTGTAAGTATGGCAAGCCGTTTTAACATTTAATCGCTAGACTGGATATTCATTATTGATATCTGCAACATAATTTTGCCTAGTCAAAACTCTTATTCAAGATATCTGTAATTCAGTTTTGACTAGTAAGATTCAAACTATTTTTGCCATTCATGTGTATGGGGTTTGTCATTATAGACATCTCCAATGTAGTTGCGGATATCTGCAATTCTTATTGGGGATATCTGCAGCTGAATTGTGGATATCTGTAATTCCAGTTTGAGATATCTAAAATTTAATTTTGACTAGTCATAATTCAAGTTCAAGATATCTTTAATTATCATCAATTGAAGATATCTACATGGTCCTTTCTAGATACCTTGAATTGAGTTTCAGATAGTCAGAATGACTGAATTATGACTAGTCAAAAGTTGTTGGAAAAGTTATCTTGCCATGTTTTCCATTTCAGGCTACGTGCATGTTCATAATTGCGTACTGAAAATCTATACTCAAGTTAAAGTCCAATTACTCCCATAAACAAATTACTCGCGTAAAAGTAAAAAAACAAGTTAAAAAAAAAAAAAAGTGCCTGATTAACAAATTACTCAAAGCACTTGTTTGAATGAGCAGGTCCTCGTGTACTCTCCTCTACCACTTTTAGCGCACAATTGTTGTAATGAAGGTATAAATAGCAAATGTAACTAAATAAAAAGGAGATTACTGGCTCAAAAATATATTAGATTAAAGAGCAGAAGTATAGTTTAAAAAAAAAAGAAGATGGAAAATACTTGTTCTCTTTCATAATTGTCATGGGACGCAACCTAAGTCTAGTCTGTTTAACAAAGTCATGCAAACCATTGCAAGCATGCAACCATTCATCAACCCAAATTGGCAGCTGCTGGGGCTGTTAAGGAGGATTTCTGGGCGGCACTTGAGCCCAGAGGTTTGGGAAGAGAAAAGACGTCACCTAGTACTAGACATCGAGCCTAGGTTAACCTAGCCCTGTAACAATGACCATAAGAAATTATCCAAAACTGAAAATGTGACCCACATTGTAAAAAAAACCCAGAATTACCCTTTAATGCTCTTAATAATAATAACAGTCACTATTGTGCAGAGAGATTGCTACTTCATCACAGATATTACTGGTGCAAATGATCATGTATCAGTAGCTTACATCTGCACATACTGGAAAAGGCCCTTAACAAATTATAATAACACTGTTTGGTACATTGATAGACTTACACACACACACACACACACACACACACACACACACACACGCGTAGGCATGCTTTAATGCAGTTATATTAAGCTCCAGCACAGTCTTGGCTTGCTGATGGATTTTGTACATGCAGTAGGTGAACCTTGAAACAAGTTAATTAGAGCTCTAAATATGTACAGCCTGACTCTAATTGCACTAGCACACTGAGAAAAACGGCCTTAACTCTACAAACCCATTAACTCTTTAGAATCCAATAACAAGAGCTGGATGGCTTTCAGATGCACACAGAGCCTCTGACACCAACCAAAGCTAAAGAAATAATTCAGGATTTACACTGCAAACCTGCTAATAACACACACGCACACACTCTCTCTCTCTCTCACACACACACACACACACACACACACACACACACACACACACACACAAATACACAAATACACAACATGTCCGGCTCTCTGGGCGGACCTCACCTCCCACACATATTACTTTGGCAGTGATGGAACAACAGCATCTCTCTCAAGAGAGAGGACCGATGCAAGGGAAGAAGCAGCGAGAGAGACAAGGAGGCGTTAGTCTCTCAGATTAAAACAGTAAATATACCAAGATGTACAAGACATTTTGTTCTCTGTTTCAGTCTGTCTATAATTCCCGCCTGCCACCCTCAATTCAACAAGCTTTATTGTCTTCAAACTTCAACAATATTGCCACAGCAACAAAGAATATGACTAGCATTTTCCCTCAAGAGCTAGAGATGTAAACCTGCCGAGGCTCAGCTTACACACATTTCCAGATCTGATCAAAACTCAAGGTATACATCATAGTGATGAGCAGGAGTGTGTGTGTGAGTGGCTTTCCACTGTACATCTTTTCCCCCTTTTCTAAATTAGCATTTGTGTAAAGACAATTTTGCTTAAATTGGAATCAAAGCAGAACACATCAAAATGCATAGGGTGTCGGCTTTAATAAGATCAAAATCACGGAGTGTGTGTGTGTGTGTGTGTGTGTGTGTGTGCGTGCGTGTGCAAATTGTGTAAGAGCGATTGTCACTGCCTAATCCTCAGGTCGTGGCAAGTTAATACACACAGGGAATTAAACCTGAAATGGATTTCCTTTTTTGTCTACAAACAATCCTTAGTCGTCAGACTAAGTGGAAGAAGGAGTTTAGAGGTGAAATAGAGTGTATTTCTCCATTTTTTGAATTGTAATGTCCATTCCTGTTTCTGTCTTACTTAATGATGACCACATATGCAATACACTTTAAATCAGCAAGTCCTTTTTTAATCGTCGTTGTGTGTTCTTTTTACTCTCTCTCTGTGAAGGTGCAGACATGAGAGAGTGGCACAGCAGAATTCATTTCCACATCTTCTAACTTCATTAAGAAAAACTATGACGTAGATAAGCTGATGATGGCACCAACAGTCAGTGTTAAACACTAACTGTGACTATAGCAACATGCTCTTGATGAAAAATGACAAGACTAAAATGTAGTTTAAAAATACAGACTTTACTAAAATCACTATTTTATGTTCACTGGCAAACTAGAATTACCTTTGGTTGTAAGCCTGGGTGACCTGGGCAAGTTGCACTTACACTTTGCATTCGTTCTAAAGTCCAGGTGGATGTTTGTGCTAAATCTGAGTAAACTTCCTTAAGGTGTTGAAATATTGTTGAGTCCACGTGGATGTTTGTGTCAGTTTTTAAGAAATCCCCCCCAAGAAGTTCTCGAGATATCACATTCACAAGAATGGGACGGACAGATGGACGCACAACCCGAATACATAGTGGCATTAAAAGAGAGGAAAAACCAGTCTATTATAGGTTAAGTAACAAGGATATTCAACACATGTCTAGGGTTTCATTTTAAAAAAATAGCAGACAAAATTAACACTAATCTTTGCAGGCTTGGTGACTTAATGGCTATACTCACAAAGCTAGTTTCTGAACCACTGTAGCAGGTGAGTTAATGCTAACACACTGGCTGGGATGGAACACACTGGCACTAGTCGCAAGCTTCTTTCTATTTTCCCTGTACTGTGCTGTTTACCCAGCATGGCAGTTTCAAGGATTGTACATAATTCTACTCAATAAAGAGTTATTGAAAAGGGAGAAAAAGCTCTCTGAGCTATCAAGGTTGCGGAAGGTAACAGGACTTACTGTCTCAACACAGACATGCAGTTAATGTCCTGTTACCACAGTCACTACTGGTACAATAACTTCATACACTTTATTCTGAAAATAAAAAAAGAAAAAAGAAAAGATGCATTTGAACCATTCAGTCCATCCAGTCCTGTGTCCTAACTGTCGGCAAGCCATGCCTATTTTGCGGAGGCACAATAGCTCCCAAGCTTCTTCCTATTTTCTTCGTACTAGGCCATTACTCCCATTTTGTTCTCGGCATTGTACATCATTCCATCCAATAAAGAGCGTTTTATTAAAGAGGAAAAAAGCTCCATTGCTGACAGGACAATAAGTTCACACAACTCTTGTCTCGTAATTGTCTGTGAACCGTTCGTCTTTTGTGGAGCAGTTTATATTCTAACAGAGGTGGTTAAATAAAAGGGGATGGTGCAACACAGCTAATAAGCTACAACAGCATCCACTATTTTGAACTCTCCAGCTCTCCGTTCTCGCAAAGGTCAGCACTGTCAAGACTGCTTGCTATTGGTCAATGGTGCAAACTTGCTTTGTCCAAGTTAATTTAAGTTGTATTTCAGTGGGGGTTTCACTGAAATTGATTTATTTTGTTGCTATATTTTGCCATTTTAAATACTGGTGCTTGACACTGTAGTCCAGTGCTCCCGATCTTTCTTTTCCCCATATATATCCCCACAGTCCTGTCAGATGAACTCAAGAACCCTTTCATCAACACCAGCCATCATGTTCCAAATGTGCTCATTTGAATTGATTTTTAACTGGATCTTATCTATCACTATTCGTCATATAAAAATGAATACTGTAAGACTATGTTTTCAAACCAATAGAACTATATTCTTAAATGTTAAAACAGTATTATGTTACATCATTCTATAAAGAATCAGTATGTAATGTGTGCACTGTTGCGGTTCCTCAACGCTGAGAA
Source organism: Epinephelus fuscoguttatus (assembly GCF_011397635.1). Lineage (NCBI taxonomy): Eukaryota > Metazoa > Chordata > Actinopteri > Perciformes > Serranidae > Epinephelus > Epinephelus fuscoguttatus. The sequence continues at coordinate 9,221,508 of NC_064753.1, forward strand.
GATACAGTTGAGGCAAACAGTCTCTGAACTCTCCCCTCTCTGTCTCCCTATCTGCCCAAACACTAAGGACATTTACCTGCTGCTCCAGAAAGGTTAAATTCATTAAACACAAAGTAAAAGTAATTTCTTCATCTCATTACAGTTACATTAGTGTTAAAACTGGGAAGAGTGTTGAATCAGAGCCAGATGGGATACATAATTAGGCTTTAGACATCTCCTACCTATGGCCATGAAGTCCTCTTGGTCCCAGGCCTGCAGCTGGGCTAAGGGCCCGCTGTACAGCAGCAGTCCATCAGCCACGTCCGTGATGAACTCTAGCGACACGTGGCTCTCAAAACATGGCATCATGGGAGGAAACCAGGCATAGCCGTTGCCATGGAAACTGTGCTTGTTCTGCTGGCACTCAGGCCCCTCGAACTGAGCTGGGCATTGGCACCTTTGGGAGAAGAGGAAATGAAGAGCCAAAATCACATGAATTAGTGAGTGCAATAAATAGACGTCTGACGTTTTTGTGCCATTTCTTGACTATTTGGTTTTCTTGACAATTCGGTTAGTGTATTTGGATCCAAAAATGTGAGAGCCTTCTGTAAGTTTAAAAGACTATTCTGATCCCAGTTTCCCTCCCCCTTTTTTATCCACTTACTGTATTTTGTTCTTTCGACTATTTTTTCTGCACTCTGTCTCTGCAAGTCTAGTTGTTTTCTCCTCTCAGACAGCCTTCCCCGTCGGCTATCTCTCTCACTCCATCTGTTTCACTGATGCAGATGTTCTCATTAGTGGCAAAACCACAGGGAGAATCACTACATCACTAGGAAACTCTTTTCTCTGTATTTCCATTTCCACACATCCAAGTAGTTATTTATCCTATCGCTTGCTGTCAAAATTTCACCTCTCACCTCGTCTCTTCGGCAAAGTTTTGTCTCTTATTTCTCAATACAAAACCCTTTCTCTTATTCTTCTTTGTTTCAGTCCTTCCACAATATGATCTTTATTGTACATGTGGCAATTTATCTCACCCATTCAGTCACAGATTTTTGCTTTATATATAATATTTGATATTTTAAGACTGATTTTAAACAACCCAAACAAGCAGAAGCAGGATATTTCCATATGAACAAAGCTATAAAAAAAAAACCCTTATGAAATATCAAATGTAAAGACTTTTTGCATCAAGTTGGTTTTGATATAGGATTAGAAAGCAACAATAGTAAAGTAGAGTACAGCTGATTGCAAAGAACTGTCAGTCAGAACCAATGACCATTTAAAAACTGACGCCGGCAACACCTCCCCAAAAGTGAAGCAAAAACATCTTGATGGCTCCTTGGTCGCTGGCTGAGGTACAGGTCACAAACCCCGCCCCCTCCATGTTAGCAAATGGGACAAATACATTTTCGGTCAGTCATTTAAGGTAGCTCTTATCAAACTGATGTATGTTCAATCGATGAAGTTTATGTTCAAGTGTTGTTCTTATAAGTTCCGATTATTCCGATAATTTAGTTGACATCATGACTGTATGTCTGCCAATGAGTGTGCTTGTGATCAGTGGCGCTGCTTGCAATTGGGTCATACAGGTGTATAGGCAGGAACTTGAGACTGCAGCTCCACTTCCTAATCACTGGTTTTTAGTATCTGGCTCCAAAAGTGCATGATGGCAGCAGCTGCACCCAGGATATTTTGGCTTCAATTTGTACAGTGGGAGAAAGTGGAGACACATTGTCCATCTTTATATGCAGTCTATGGCCGAAACAGTTTCTCTGCCAAGAAGTGTTGTAGTGCCAGGAATAGTAGAACTAACTACTCTTAATTTTTTTAAATTTATTTTTCTTTTTCAATGTTAAAATGTTATGTTACTTATGTTAATAATCATTGTCAATTTGTTGGTCAAAACAACATTAGAGACCATTGAGGGCTCTCCTGCTTGTTATATGTTGTCTTAAAATGTGATAACCGCACTGCACATGATGAGCTCTGAGGACCGTCAAATCTGTTGGGGCTGTTTTATTTTATTTCTTATAATAAGTCGAAACTCTGTGAGGTGTGACTGTATATGTAATACATTAAGAAGGTGTATTCAATCTTACCATCTGCTGCCATATTTTGTTATTTACTTTAATGAATAGAGAGCTGACATCCAGGCACCTATCCACACAATGATGCCGCTACAGCAAATACTGAGAGACATTCAATTTAAGCAGCAAACATTTGACAAAAGAACAAAAATCTTTCTGGAGAAACAGAGTTTGGACTTTTACTTACAGTGAAATACAAATGATTTGACAGATTTGATGGAGCTCAGGCCTCATCCCGAGGACAGCTCCTTCATTCCAAATGATTTAAGTGGATAAACATGGAATGTCTGTGTTCTAGCTTATCTGATGAACAGAATGTCATTTGTAATTATATCCTAAATGATCCTGCATAAGTGACAGGACAATTAATGATTATGAATCACTAATACTGCTGCTGTGTCACATGGGTCAAATCTACACAGCCCATTATTAATTTCCTGCTGCTTAATGATGGCTTAAGGTATCACTGGCAATGGAACAGGGGGTGCAACATGAATTTTTGTTCCCCAACTTTCAGGTGTTGTGGTATGGTTACTATTATGGTGAGCCTAGCGGCATGGCCAGGTCAAAATCAGGTGCATCCTGCCAAGCACATCGGGAGTGTGGAAATGCACCTTTGGTAATTTTATGGCCAGGCTCCACTGGCACACTTGTGGAGTACTTGGGCACAGGTTGGGATCAGAAAGACGACATTATTAAGGTGGGTTCATCACAGGCTGTGACAATCATGGCTTATCATATTTACTACTCCCACTCCTTTAATTACAGAGCTCTTCCCATCATGATGCACTAGCAGTCTGGGAATCCTGTACATAGTTAGTTAGTTATTGTTTTCTAGGACTTGGGATGGAAATTAAGTTTGAAGTGATTCACACTTTTTCCTAGAGCTGTGAGAACAGTTTTCAGTGTGTCTATCTCCCACATCCCTGTTGACGTGCAGAAAAAACTGTGTAGAATAAATCAAAATACATGTTTAATGTGCACGTAAGCTCGAGGGGTGTCCATGGTTATTTTACAACATTTTGATGCTGGTTACACAAAACGTAACCAGTGGATCTGCTGTACAGAGTTGTGGCTCAACAGTGTGCAGCATCACTCCGGTTAGAGACTGCAGATGGAACAGATACTTGCTGCCTTCACATGGCTGTAAAGACAGCCAGCAGTGTAAGGGAAACACCTTCAGTTTAGTACAAAGACGCACCAGAGAACATGAGTGTTGATATTAAATCCTTTCCTGCAGCTGTAAGCTACTATATCAATAACTACCAAAACAGCCCAAGCTTGGTTGGAGCACAGTCTAACAAGATGACATCATCAGATGTCCACATTTTTTCTCGTTTGACTTCCTCTTCTTAACCTGAAAGCAGGTGGCTCATGCCAACAACAATATAAAATCAAGAGCATGAATCAGTAATTTGTGCGTACAAATGACACCTGCCAGGCTCTGCAGAATATGGCACATGCCCTATCAAAGACTTTTCTGAGTGACAATTGCTTAAATGTAGTAGGCCTATTAAATATAGCACAAACAGTAAACAGTTACTGACGACCCCACTAACCACTACAAAATCCATATACTGCAAGTTTTTGATTCTATTCTTTATACTTAGGCAACAAATTTGGTTATTTTAAGAGGAGAAGGGAACCCACTGTAACTGCATATGGACAGGGTCAAGATTGTTTGTGGTAGTCCATGTCTTTGCTATAACTGTGCTGTAATTTTGAAAATGTGTAACTGTCAAATGCTTGTGAAAAAATGAAGAGTCCAGTAGGTTAAAAGCAGTATCATAACAGATGGCACCCTAAAACGAGTGTATTTTCCCTAATGCATTCATTCCTGAAATCACTTTAGCTGAGGAAGCAAAATTGTTTGTGATCACCTCTGAACTACAGTACATGAATAATCAATTTAACTAACAACTAAATAGATATGTCAGCAAATAAATCAAATAACGCCTACACATCATAGTTCAAGAATTCCATTATTCATGCTGGAAATGGTATGTTACTGTATATCATAATCCTGCACCTGTCATGAAGCCCACAACACATTACACTATTAAAAGTGGCCGAATGAAGCACAATGAAAAGCATTCTGAATCTATTAAGAAGTACATAAAACCAGAATTACTGCCCCACGGCTGTATGCCTTCACGCAACAGTCAAGTTCCTCTTACAGTTCACATGCATGTCTGTGACAACATGGAGATTCACACAGACTTCCCCCCAACAGCACAGGAGGTCTATACAATCAACACAGTTTCAAGGTGGACACCCAAGACTAGTGTCACCAATTAAGTATAATGTTACCCCTTCTGTTCCTGAGATATGACTTTGGGTAATGGCCACTAAAGTGGTTTATACAGAATATTATGAACACATTATGTCACAGTGAAGCTGACCTTTCACCATTTGAGTATTACATGTAATCACTTCATCATTTTATCCTATTAGGCCTTTGTGTGAAGAGTTATGGCCAAAAACATATTTTGTGAGGTCCCATTGACCGTGACCTTTGAACTCCAACCACAAAATTCTGATTAATTTACTCTTCTGGCCAAGTGGATGCTTGTGTCAAATTTAAAGAAATGTCCTTACAGTGTTCTTTATCAGACATATGCACTCAATGGACACAACTGACAGCTAGCTCCATGAACTCTGGTATTGTCCACCAATACAACATTCCTGGGAAGAAGTAACCACCATATTACCCCTATTACAGATGCAAGGTAGACCTTTGGCCACCAAAGTCCAATTAGTTTATCGATGAGTCTAAGTGAACGTTTGTGTCAAATTTCAAGACATTCTCTCAATGTATTCTTGAGATAAAATGTTCACAAGAATGAGACAGACAAGGTCACAGTGACCTTGACCTCTGACATATGAAAACTAAAAACTACTCAGTTTATTGATGAGTCCAAGTGGACATTTGTGCCTAATTTTGAGAAACTCCCTGAAGCTCTTCTTGAGATATTGTCTTCACCAGAATGAGACAAACATGGTCACAGTGACCTTGATCTTTGACCTTTGACAACCAAAAACTAATCAGTTCATCATTGAATCCATGTGGACACTTGTGCCAAAAACTGATTATGGTTAACCCTCCTTCCATCCTCCTCTACTTAATAGCAGTATAAAAATCTGAAGAGAAAACCTTGTATTTCCTTAGAAAATTCCCCCCACTCAATCCACCTGTTGTTAGCTATTATGAAATACACTAATTGCACACACTGCCTCCATCCCGACTTAACGCACAAACACACATCTCAGAGAAACAAGGTATTTCTCTGGGGCAATTCCTCTGCTCCTAATACGTGAGTTTTTCATTGGTTTATGTTATTCATACATGAACTGCTTCTTTTAGCTCTGTGGTTTCTGCAAAACCACACACAGACGTGTGTTTGCAATATTGTGCATGCATAGACACACACACACATCTCACTGGTGTTCTGTCGACAGCTCATTTCTCATCCAAGTTGTTCCTTCATTGTCTTTGCTGATTTTCCTGCATCTGTTCTCTTCCAGGATTGAAAAAATACAACAGACATATGCACACACACAATTAGAAATGACAAAGCTCACGTACAATACATGGTGCTTTTGCAAATGAAAAAGGTGCGTGTCACTTCAGTGCCTAGAGACACAAAAATGCATGAACAAATATGTTCAGCAATGCTAATGTAATATGCAAACAACAAAAGAGCAAGTAGAAATGAAATCTGAGAAGACACACATGTGCTTGCGCGCCTACGCTGTGAGTGTGTGTATGTGTGTTCAAGTGTCTGTGCTGTACAGTGCAGTACTAAGTCAGTTGTCCCTCAGACTAAATGTTCAATTCTCCCCAGTTTATGTGTAAGGAAATACAAACTATAATGATGATGCTGCTATTGACCGTGAATTTCCTTTTTTTTTTTTTTTTTTTCAAAAGAAGCTAAAACTGCTTTCTGACATATTTGTGGTGAAAGTGTCTAAGCTTCAAACCTATGGATGGGCATTTCCTGTGACAGCTGTTACTGAAATCTGAGAGCTTATGTTGCTATGTTTGCTTCATTCCCTATTTTGTCTCTCATGGCTGAAACAGTTTGCAGTCCTGATCAGTTCACACAGCCTTATAAATTCTCAAAGCTGGGAAGACACACTTACATTCACCATTAACTTGCTCTGACGGTTCACTTATTACTTTCAGTTCTTATTTGCATTTTCACAAACAGTCACTAAACCAGCTGGTTTTTGGTTTGTTGATCTCTGTCTAAATTTATAAACATTAATTCAAACACAATTTTACTTTTGGCTGTGAGCGGCTGTGGCTCAGAGATAGAGCGGGTCATCCACTAATCTGAAGATCTGTGGTTCGATCCCTGGCTCCTCCTGTCAGCATGTCAAAGTGTCCTTGGCCTTGATACTGAACCACTAAATTGCTCGTGGCTTTTCCATCACTGTATGAATGGTTACTGAGTAGCAGGTGGCACCATGTATGGTAGCCTTGGCCACCAGTGTATGAATGTGTGTGTGAATGGGTGAATGTGACATGTAGTGTGAAAGCACTTTGAGTGGTCGGAAGACTAGAAAAGCGCTATACAAGTGTAAACCATTTACCATTTCACTTTTATGTTTGCATATTTTATTGATAGTATTATGTAGAACAGTATTTGGCAAATGACCAAAAACTCACAGCAACAGGAAGTTAATAAAGTGTTTTGGTAACGTAATTACTTTTTTCAGTAACAAGCGGTGTAAGGGATCACAAATTAAATCCAATAATTACACTTTATGAATCCCAGTAAATATTTGTTGCCTCCTCATTTGAGTTGATTAAAGGCACCTTTGGGTGTATGAGCGGAGTAATGACTAATGGAACAAGAGATCTCACTCATAGCTTCTTTGCATATGATGTTATACATTGGTATGCTGTCCTGATCACAGAAATAAAATGATTTTAAAATGATGTTAGATACTTAATGAAACCCAATCGTCTGCCTCCCATCTGGTTAACTTCCTGTCTGGAAGCTTTTTTTAGTGCCTGCCCATTCACATATTGGACCAATCAAATTACATGACTTACTATGTCAGTCCAAAGTTGCTTGCCTCCTGCAAAACAGTGCAGATTTTTTTTTTTTTTTTAATAAATATAACTGACTAAATAAATACACAAGTCAAAACAAACACCAAGGATACATACACTTTTCTTTTTTCTTTCTCTTTAAAAATAATTTGAATTTGAGTTACAGACAGTAAAAGTCCTAAAAACCTATTCTCTCAATAAGCCTCTTACTGTGAATGATGGTCTCCACCATAAATGCATAATTTTCTGCCAAGGTTGTAACAGTTGGGTATTTCACTCGAGAGATTTCTGTGGTTTTTTTTGTCTTTGCTCCTCTAACTGGATTTAAGTGAGTGATGTCACATACTCCTTTGCACCAGTCATGATTGAATCTGAATGTGGTGACAGTTGCGGGGTTTGTCTTTGTTGCCTGGCTACTGCAAATCAAAAACTTTTGAGTGTTAAAAGTATTACAAAAATAATACCTTATGTTGTTTTTCTTACCACTAAATTTAAATGAGACTTATTTAGTCGTGACTATTCAATGTTATGGATACATACTTAGGTTTTCAGAGGCTTTAAATATTTAGTCTGTTCATGCAGACTCATAATTTATCTGGATGTGTATGAGTGTGTATGATTGAAGGCACCAGGAAAACATCCATGCCTGTATTTCCATTTTGGCAATGTCATCCTAATTCTCTGAATGCGAGACAATCTGAGACATAGTTTTAGTCACAATGGCCAAGCCCTCCAATCCTCTTAAGGCAGCTTTGTTTTGCTCATTCGCTGTCTGTTGGGAATTGTGTTGTGTTAACGTCGGACTGAGAGCTATAATCCCATCCCCAACCCCCTCACACCCCTAATCTCATTATTAATCCCAGCGCCTCGATTATTTGCATGTTCTTCCTTCAATCTTTGGCCATAATCTGTTTGTGTGTGTAAGGATGTGTTTGGGTGGGGTCAGAAAACCATCTTAGAGCAATTCTATCTTGTATTAACTCTTATTTTATCAATATGTATTATTTCATCTCCTTCTTTTCAACACTTCTCTTCTTTTACAACATTCTTTGACCATTTCCTCTTCTCATTGCCCGTTGCTCTGCGGTATTATTTTCCTAATTTCCAGAATTTCTCCCCTCCTTCCCCTCTATCCTCATTTTCTCCATCCCTGACATCCCATGTCTCGCTTCCTCTCCTCCTCTGAACCTGGAGAATTACACAGCAGATGTTACAGAGCTCAGGCACTGTAGTGTGATTGAAAATCTTACAATCATATGGCATCTGTGTGTCGGGGTTGAGAACTTGGCCTGCTTTGCCTTGTTCTCTACTGTCATGTCTTTGGCTGGTAATTTACAGAAAGTAATTTTCTGTAGTTTCATTCTGGTCCATTTTTCACAAAAGATATGCAGCACATGATGTTTTAGAGACAGCAGAAATTGCAATTTATCATTCACAAACACAATTTTTACATTTTTATTAAAGGTTTAGGTTGTTTTTCACTCTCCAGTTTCAAGTAAGCATTTAGAATAACAAGGCCACTAGGGAAAAGTTTCCACTGTTCAAAACAGCGAGTTTCAAAGGCTTGGTAAGTTTCAATTAAAGCTGAATGTAGTGTCTATACAAATATACACATTTAATGAAATCTATGTGATCATGTCTCATCTAGCCACATCAATTATGAAAATAGAAATGAGAAATCTATTTTTTTTAATAAAATAAAACCATAGATAAGACAAAGAATAAAAATGAAATAAAAAGTAGAAAGTCTGATTATGATCAATAACACAGTGGTCTGGAGCTTTCACAAATCAAACACAAACTGCACAAAAATTTCCAAGATATTATAGCATAATTTAAAAAGTTTTGCTAAATGACTGAAAAGAATATTTCACCCTAAAAATGACCATTTGTATATCAGTTACTCTTCATGATTTGAAGTAAATGGGGACTGTGCTTAACAACAGCAAAACTATATAAAAACATCTGTTTACAAACACTCACACAACTTGTGCAGTATAATCTAAGTCTCATCTATCCAGTCATATACTCAGTACTGTATGGATATGTTTAAATCATGTTTTTGCAAAGATGCGTGCTTTTGGGAAGTGCTGAGCATATGACTGGATAAATGAGACTTGGGTTTATACTGCAGGAACTGTGTGAGAGTTTGTTAATGGATGTTCTGATATAGTGTTGCTGTTGTTAAATGTCCCTGTTTGCTGTTTACGTCAATTCATAAAGAATGTTTGCCTTTTTTGGATTCTCCGTTCACTATGGGGGCAACACACTGAAGGTAACGTGTTCAGTAACTGATATACAAATTAGTATTAAAATACCTTAAGACCTTCATTTCATTATTATTCACTCTCCTGGATTCACTCCTACCTCACCAACCGACACCAGTTCATCAGTATAAACAACTGCACCTCCCCCACCGCTCCCCCTGTCCCAAGGTGTCCCCCAGGGGTCCCCCCCTTTTCATCCTCTATATGCTCCCCCTTGGCAATATCATCCGTTGTAACGGCCTCCAGTTCCACTGCTACGCCGACGACATCCAACTGTACATCTCTACTCTCTCTGCCTCACCTTCGATAACTGCACTCTGTCTCCCTCACCACACACCCGCAACCTAGGAATCATCTTCGACAGCCAGCTAAGGTTTGACCACCATATCAATCACATCACCAGGACTGCCTTCTTCCACCTCAAGAACGTCGCCCGTCTTCGCCCCTCACTCACCTTCTCTGCTGCAGAAACCCTCATCCATGCATTTATCATATGCAGACCGGACTATTGCAATAGCATCCTCTATGGCTCATCATTCAAACTCCTCAATAAACTTCAATACATCCAGAACTCTGCTGCCCGCCTGCTCACCCACACCCGCTCCCGAGACCACATTGATGTGGTGGTCTGCTCACCCACACCCGCTCCCGAGACCACATCACCCCCGTCCTCCAAAACCTACATTGGCTCCCCATCACACATCACATACAGTTCAAAATCTTCCTCCTCACACACACAGCACTCAACAACCAGGCCCCCTCCTACCTCACACACCTATTCCACCACCACACCCCCTCCCGCGACCTCCGCTCATCCAAAGGAAATCTCCTCTCACTATCTGCATGGACCAAGCACCAAACCTAGGGGAACAGGTCCTTCTCCATCGCTGCCCCCTCCCTCTGGAACTCACTTCCCAAACCCATCCATATCTGCACACACCTCCCAAAATTCAAGACCATGCTCAAAACTCACCTTTTTAAATTAGCTTTTAATGTATAAGTTTGTGTGTTTGGGGCATCGGTGGCTTAGTGGTAGAGCAGGCGCCCTATGTACAAGGCTGTTGCCGCAGCGGCCCGGGTTTGACTCCAGCCTGTGGCCCTTTGCTGCATGTCACTTCCTCTCTCTCTCCCCCTTTCACGCTTGTCTGTCCTATCAAATAAAGGCTAAAAATGCCCCAAAAAAATCTTAAAAGAAAAAAAAAAAGTTTGTGTGTTTTATACTGTTTTATTGCTGTTTTTTATTCTGATTTAGCTCTATTTTATGATTTTTAAAAAACTGTAAAGTGTCTTTGAGCATTTGTCAAAAGCGCTTACAAATGTATTATTATTATTATTATTATTATTAGTTCTCTGGCCCAGGACCCAATCCAATCCAATATCAAAATATCTGCTCCATCAGAACAGTAACTAGGTAATAAAGGGGTCTTAATATGCAAAGCAATGCAACATTGTTTGCAGATTAACAGAGTGAACAAGGGTATAAAAATGTCCACATCTCTAATAACTGTGTATTTGTCTGTGTTTGCGTGCATGTGTGTAATCCAGGGATTATCCAGTCATCCTGCTCTGGTCCAGCGGTGAGGCACATAACACGCAGGCTCCATCCTGCCAGACTGAAATCCTGCACTTTTCACTCACTGCTTCTAATTAAATGAAGCTGAAGGGTAAAATTAACTTCTACAAGACACAGCAAGAAAGCTTAGTGGACATGTGTGCAATGAGACTTTATGTTCATCTGCTCTCACATATGTTCAGAGGGAGTATGTACTGCGTGTGCGGGGGGTTGAACACGCTTGTCTGTGCTGGTGCTTCAGGATTAAAAAGTGTTTGAACATCTTAAGCACAGAACACCTGTAGCAGCAGCCGCTACTACAATTTTTTTTTTTTCTGTGATGTTTAAATTCTGCCAAGGTCTCATACATGTTATGTGCTTCACTGGTTCCCTGTCTGTATATAGCAAATTGGAAATGTTCCTCTTCACATTATCACTTCAAAGCTAAGATCTATAATTTATTTAAGTTATAATCATAATTTTCTAGCATTTGCATGGGTGGGTGTTGTTAGATGTTAAAGTCAAACTGATATTATACTCCTCAGTGTAACACTGGGGTCGGGGCCAGTGCCTGTTGAGTAGCAGACCAGGCTGGAGGTTCCCTTTTTTTAAAAAAAAAAAAAAAAAAAAAAAAGCTGAAGGTGTGCTCCAGTTATTGGGGGATCATACTGTGTAGCCTCCCTGTAAAATATTACTCCAGAGTACTGAAGAGGAGGCTGTGACAGATTATTCCTCTTTACCCTTGCTGGGCTGCTGAGGGTGTCATGGGAGTTAACTCATTCAGTCTACATGTGCTTTGTGGATTTAGAGGAGGACCTCCTAGTGAGTCCTGTGGGGAATACTGTGGGTGTTTGGGGTGCAGGGGCCTTTGTTAAGAGTCATCCAGTCCTTTCAGAACCAAAGTAAGAGCTGTGCTGGAATAACCGGCAAAAAGTCAAACACATTTCCTGTGTGTTTTGGTTGTCCCTTGTCACTAAATCTGTTTGTGATATTCATGGACAGGATCTCAAGGCACAGCTGGAGGGAGAACAGTGTCCACTTTGAGGACCTCAGAATTTCGTCTCTACTCTTTGCAGATGATGTGGTTCTGATGGCTTCATTGGACTGTGACCTCCAGCATGCACTGTGGTGGTTTGCAGCCAAGTGTGAAGCAGTTAGTATTGAGAGTCAGCGCCTCCAAGTCTGAGGCCATGGTTCTCTGCTGGAAAACAGGGGATTTCTCTCTTTCAGTTAGGAGTGAATTACTTCCCCAAGTGGAGGAGTTCATGTGTAGACTGCTACACACATTTTTCTACAAACATTTATGATTGCCAGGCAAAGTATCCTAGAACTGACTTTTCCTCTAGTGCCACCAGGAGGTTGACATGTGTGGCTTTGAGTAAACTGTCTTGATCTGATTCTAATGTCTTTACAGCTATTGGTTGGGCTTGGTTATCCCTTGACCTTTCAGGTTACTGTTCTTTATCTGCCCTGTGTTTCTGTTTATGACCAAGCACCAACAAAAGTTAGTGGTATTCCCATCAGCTTCAGATGTAGCTTTTGTTTACAACAAAGCTGTCCCTAGCTGTTCAAATTAATATGTCTTATTATTTAAATGTACTATTGTCTATTTGTATATAAAGTGATTAGTTTTGGTTTGGTTTGCTAGCCACTCAGCTATATCCTAAAAAAATAAAGTGATGGAGCACCAGTAAACAGAAGCTGCAGTTACAGTATGCAAAAACTAAAAAAAATAAATAAATAAATAAATAAAACATGAATAAACTATAGCTAACAAGACAACATCAGGGTTGACTCTGGATGGTTTTGCCATCTGTGTTGTGGCTGAAACATCATTTTGTTTACCTCTAACAACTATAGAGTGTAACAATGTACAGACGATTTCAGCTTTATTCTTGAACCAGTGCCAGTGTGAAAAATGACTCTTAATTTCATCATAACATTCAAATTCTGAAGTAACCGTTGAGACAGTGATAAAAGCTTAGGTCCAGGCACTGGTGTTTCATTTAATTGGTTGCAAAGAGCCCTTCACTTCCACCATTAAGGATCCGAGCCTGAGGATACACAGAGCATCAGGCTGAATTACACAAAGTTAAATAGGGTCACCATGTCTTCTCTACCACTAGAAGCACCAAAGAGCTTATTTCATCATCATGTTTGTAGTTAAAAGGATTTGTTGAAACGCTCTCACCCCACTCCTGGCCTTGTTTACAGAGTGATTTATGCTAATGAAGACACTCTTTTCAGTTCACTTGTTTGCTGGGAATTTGAAACAAGAACTGGCAGGATGTGACAGCTAACATGCTAGATTTTTCATCTAGTAGGAGGTTGTGAAAAGTTTGCTTCTATTTTTATAACGCTAAGAAACACAGAAGCAAACAAGAGCTGTATATGTTGAGTTAGACGCCGCCAAGAATACTCTGAAAATCTCATTTTTCATCTGCAAGTCAGACCCCATAACAGTAGAAAGGCCATGCAGTTAAACACTGTCAGGAACAGCAGCGCTGATGTCTGCATCCACCGAGACCTTGTAAACTAAATGCTATGAAACCAAATGCTGAAATATCGGAGCCACTGGCAGTTAATGTTAACTTGAAGCATGTGCTTTTATAGAAGAAAAGTGGGGGAAATACACTGCAGTTTTAACAATGAACAGTTGGATGGAGCACACGTGACTAGAAGTGTAAAATCTTTGATTTAATGTAGCACAGTGGGAAGCAAGAAAGGCCAGGGTGGGTAAACTGTTCAATATTCCTTTAACAAAGCTGCTTTGTTTGCTGAAAGCTAACCTTTACCAAACTGTCCAGTCTGTGTTATTGTCAGAGTTTGCAGTTGAGAATTAAGTTTCAGAGTTTATGGTCATTTCAGTGAACCTTTACAGACAAATCCTGAGAAGAAAAGAGATGGCAGATAACATGATGTGGTTTAACCAATTCAAAATCCTTTGCATGTGCTCCTGTCTTTACTGATCCTCCAATGAGTTATAGTGATTTCCAAGTTTTAATATGAGTTGAATTTTCATAATCCTTGTGGAGAAATTTTCCCTCTGAATCATAACTATACAAAACAGAGGCTTTGTGAGCTTTGTCTCACTCAGACAAATATAATTTCCAGCGATCCCCTTACCCTTTTCCCATGTACATCGGCTTGACATTGTGGGATCATCCCTTTATCAAAAAACAGTGGCTTCTCTGTCAACATGTCAAAACCGCAAAGAAAACTCTTGTTCAATTTAAACATCATTTCCTGTCCAGCCCCAATTGCTATTCATGCTAAAGTCTGTTTCATTTAGCTGTTTTCCTGGGCATGTAAGTGTCCATATGTATGCCTGATACATTTGTATGAAAGGATAAATGCAACAGCCATTCAAGTGTTGAATTGGTGCTGGAGGCACGGGAGACACATTCAGACTTGGGCATCAGGAGGTTGGAGCTAATAAGAGGATTTTTTGTCAGAATGTCTCCAGCTGTCCCCATATCAGTTTTTTCCCCAAATTCTATGACTCCAGAATGTAAAGGCAAGATATTTAGGAAGTGTGTGGGAAGAGTTTGATGGGAGGTAATGTGAATAGTAAATGTAAATCTTGACAGATCTGTATATCTTGCTGCATTAAACCATTCTGGTGCTGATGCCTATTTTACACATAAAGAGACAATTTAGCTTGAAATGAAATAGCTGAATATGAGCCCTGAAAGAAAAGCTAAAATGTTTTCAGCATCCATCTCCTTTAAATAAAGCCTTGTGTTTTGTGGTTATATCCTGTAGCCAGTTCATTTTACACTTACAGTCCACACTCTCTCTGCTCTCATAGAAGAGCATAGACAACTCTCATGTCGTCTCAGTGCAACCCTGCTGCCTCCAAATGGCATTCATATTAGAGGTCTTCATGCTGTGGACCTGATCTGAAACAGACCTGTGCAAAACGGAACCGATATTCACAGAAAACATCCTGATGAAAATCAATCAGAGTATTAATTGACCATATTCAAAATGTGGTTGACCAGAACAGACCTAAGCAGAATGGGAACAGTGACGGTGGCAGCAGCGTAATGCCCCACAGATTAAAGTGGAATGAGAGAGGTTTTTGCTTTAACTTATTATTATGATGTAAATGTTGATTGCACAATGCAATGGCTACAGAATAGCAACACCATCGGCATACAGATTGGTTCCCTATAAGCCTCATTTTAGGCTTGATTTATGACGCACGATAAGTTTCTTTCCGCGGGTGCTATTGATAGCTAACCCCGGTCACCAGAGAGAATCATTGTAAGTTCTTTGCAGTTACACTCCCCAGCAGCAGTAATGGCTGATGGCTGAGCAACTGAATCAGCTGTGGTAGTTGGTAGACTCTGAGACAAACAAAAAGGGATACGAAACTTTAATTGTCATTACACTGCTGTGCAAGATGACATTTGTAAATTACAAAGTCTGTGATAATTGTGTGTGTACCCAGTATTATTTTAAAAAGTACAAAGTCTGCCTCCTGTCTTCTTGCCCACTTCAGATGTCATGTGTGCTGTGCAGTGAGCAACCTGCTAGTTCCACGGCAGCATCAGGAATGTTGCTGTTCAGCCATGTCTTGGTCAGAGGCAGGACGCAGCAGTCCTTTGTCCCCCACAGTGATGTTACCCTCAGTTTTAGCTTGTTCATCTTGTTGGAAAGGGATCCTACACTTGTGAGAAGGATGGTCAGGAGAGATAGTCTGTGCATAGCATTTAGCTTAGCTTGTAGCCCTGTTCACTACACGATCACACCTGATAATGAATCCGCTTGGACTTTCTCAGACTGAGATGGATCAAGTCTGGTCTTGGTTACTAGAAAACAATTCTGCTTTGTTGAGTCCTACAGCTATTTTTCAGTTGCCACAAGCAGAAATAGTAGGAATAGCCAAGGGTGCAATGTCCTGTGGGCGGGGGAGGGGGAGGCCATCCCACTTTTCAAAATCTCATTTGTGCCCCTCTCACTTTGGTGTCAGGTTGATGTTCTCACTAAAATTATTTTCTTAATGTCCAGCTAGTCCACATGAGAGAAGAGAGAAGTTAAGAAAGATGGGCAGATCTGAAGTCCACCTGAACGTAGAGGTTGAACTTAGAGGTTAGAGGCTGTTAGGCTGCATGCAGCCTGAAAGGAATACTAGCATAGCACAGCATGACTTAAGAAATGTATTTGTGCATTATGTTTATCTAAAACAGATTTCGCTGATGAACGTTAATATAGGAATACAATAAAAAGTAATGGTAATGATTTCAGTAAAGTGGTGCCTCAACAGCAGTGTTCTCACTTGGCCAAACAATTCAAACTAAAGGTGAGTAAACTTTAGAATTCAAGCATGCGGCCTCAAACATGCTGGACTTACCTACATTCTTATTGCCTCATACTGTAGCCAACACTTCCTCCTTCAAATTTGAAATTGTTTCACAATGCTCAGCTGTAGCAGCTGTTAACAACTGTAACAAGGTTCACAAATTCCCTTCAGCACGAATAAAAATACTAATTGCAACTTCATTTTAATTCACCTCATCTTCAGTTGCAACACACCAATGAGAAACAACATACTCTGCTTTTAATGAGCAAAATAAGTGTGAAAAGACCTGGGAGTGCAAATTAAGACCTCAGCAGTTATGGGATTATTAGAACATTTGCTGCAATAGTATTAAATAAAAGTTTGCTTTAGTGGCACCGGGCAGGTCGTTTGTTTTGATGTTTTCATTCCCTTCACATTTTTTAATCACAGACATCATTTGAGAGAGTTTGCTTTGAAACTAACTGCAGCACAGACACACTCACACACTGTTACACACAAACACCACAGGCACTTTGCCTTCATCTCTCCCTCACAGTCTCATAAGCATATGCTTTGAGGTTATGTTCACTCCTTTAATTTCCTTCTAATTCCTCCCTTCACTTCCATCGTGTCCCCTGCTCTCCCTCAAATATTATACTAGGCTTCATTCACCATGGACAGACATTACTGAAAGCTGGAAATGAATGACTTGTTGAGTTTAGGCTCAAAAGCATTATATGTGATAAGTGCTCACTGACTTTGTGTTGACATATCTCTGATACATACCTCTGAGGTTCTTTGCAGTTAGGACATTAACAGCAGCAGCCAAACTGGAACCTGATTACTGAGTCATACTGCTTTCCTACATAACCTAGTTTAAGTTTAAGATCACCCCACATTGTACAGCTTTGTAATTCTGGAGGCCAGATAGTAGGCCAACTAATCTCTAGCACTGGGGATTCATCATGTCTGACAGAAGCAAAAAGTTAGCATACAACGAGCACTACAAGATGTTTACTGATTTTGATGCACTAAGAAAGAGCTTCCAAACCTCAAGACGAGCCCGCTATCTCAATGTTAACTTTCTTTTTTTAATGGCATAAGTTGCTGGGGATTCAGGATTGATTTAAGGTAAGCCTAGCAGTACAGTGGCTTACAACCACACCTATGTATTACCAATACAAACACAACTCAAATCCTGAGATTACTGATTACTGAATGTCTTTCCAATCAGTTCACTATACTCTTTCATGTGGCATTTGATTTAAAGCTTCTTGAATGGCAAAAATTTGATGTCCTTTATTATGAGAAAATCTGCTAATATTAATGGAAATTGCATTAAAGTGCAGTGTGTGTTTCCAGCACTGACACGTCAGCTGGTATGTTAACTTAAAAATTCCGATGGCTTTCTTCCTGAGGGCAAGCACATCTTTTCATCTATCTATATATTTGTAACAAAAAAATATTTTCATACTGAATTTTACCTTACAAAATCTCAGGAATATTTTACCAGGACTGTTACACAGAGTTTTTAAGAAATTGTGACAGGCAACAGTGGATGTATGCATTTTTTAAAAAATAAATAAAGAAAGAAAGAAAAAAAAAAAAAAACAACTGACATGTAAACACTAAATTACAGTCAGGTCTCAACAAGTGTTGATAACATATTATCCAAAGTGTCAAATTATTTTACAAATGTGCTAATTACCTGATAACACTAACAACAATGGAATCGAAGCAGACTGCAACTTGGCCAGAAGGGGTTATCAAGGGCCGTCTGTGCAATGAACGAAAATACCAACATAGCGCCCTTGCTGACACTATAAACATTATAAAGTTACACCTTTGTGCTGCGTGTGTGAAACAGAGCTGCTTGTTTACTCGTGGTAAGGGTGTGTGTGTGAGCTGAATCAATAGATACTCTACTTGGTAGTTGTAGTCTATCAAGTGACAGTAAGACGGCACCTGAATGCGGGCACGAGACGTGTTTATAAAAACACTGTGCAATGATGATACAGACATTTCATACAGCAGATGCAATAACGCTGACCTGCAGATGTGCATTCATCCCTCTGGACTGTTAATGTGAGTCTGCCATTAGTCTGTTTGTCACTGTTAAGAAAATGCAGTCTCCAGTGTAGTTCATACACTTCACTGATAAACCAACCACTCACCCACTCGCTCGCTACACACTTTAACACTAAGTTTAAGTTGTCCCAGCACCTATAACTGGCTGAATTTTTGTGACAAAGCTCTCAAGTTTTGGAACCTAGAACCCCTATTTTTCCACTACAGCTAGCAATGTTTTGAACGTATCTATCTACTCTGTAACACAGAATATCTAACCTGTATCTCAGTAAGAAAGGGGAAACAACATAGTTAACAGATAACACTAAGTTTAAACCTTGATTTTTTTTTTTATTTTTTTTTTAAATAAATTAACAGTTTGAATAATATCTGGTTTAAGAGTGTCCTTCAGCCCTCTACAGAATAGTCTCAAAATACAATGAACTCACTTGATACTTTCATAGTTGTGCTAAAATGTTGTGGCCTGTGCTGCAAAACTTTCAACCTCTGTAGCACCAATGCTATTTGCAAAAAAGTTAGCATACAGCCCTGTTATCTCAGCAGGTAATATCATGAGACCTTGAAGTTGTTCTGTCTTCATGCAGATCAGGTCTGCATCAGTACAAAGACCTCACAACAACAAACTCATGTTTTTCCCAGCAGTTGATGGACAGAAATTTCCAGGTACTTTGTTGTACCAATGCTTTGGTGAACCCAGGGCTATTAGAAACTAAAGTGAGTGTAAAAATTGGCTCATTTTGAACTTGGAAAAAAAAAAATCATGCTACATTTACAGGGAACTGTAGGTCAAAAGTATGCCATTATTTATGTTACTGTTCATATCATTCTCTTATCTGTGTATTTCTTTGTCACTCATGATCCATCCAAGAACAGAAGTAACAGATAACCCAGCTGCACTAGTTCATCCATCATGTTAATCACTGGAATAGATTTCATCCTGAAGGATGCAGATGATGATGTAATGATGTAAGTGCATCAGAGATACAGAAAATATAAGGTCACATTTCATATCATTTTTTTGTTTGCATATCGTTTCACATGAAATCAAAGTATTTTGAAGAGGTCATAATGACTGTCTTTTGTCCCATGTGCAATGTGAAAGATAGTACATTTATATTTCATAAATTAGGGCATACCATTGTAAAAGAGTGCTGAGTAATGCTGCACAAATATTAATGGTACAAGAATTTCAGCAGTGTGCTTATTTTCCTGTTGCAGTTGCACCATGCTGATGAGGTTAATTAGGGGACATGGCTGAACTTTGGCATTGATGCCTTATTTGCCTAACACAGACAATGCTAATGTTAGGTGATTTATCAGTGCATTATATGTAACATAAATAACTCAAAAGTACTGCAATCTGTGTAGAACACTTTTCCAGAAGTGAGACCCAATGGACCCATTGACTTTATGCCCTCATAATGAGGCTTCAGGAGAAAGACAAAGGTTAAAATAATTATCTCACACTGTAACCTCCATAGCCAGAAAACAACAAAGAGCATAGAGAGAAACAGCAAAAAGAGAAAGGGATATATAGAGAGACCCTCCAGTAACAATATAAAAAGAATAGCCTATTAAATTTGTTCTCTACATGGCTTCAACTTTAATCTCAAAAGGAGGGGGTACAATCATGCCCAAAATTACCCTTTGTGCACTCTGTGATCTTTGAATCACCAGCTCATTACTCCTATTGTCCCAGCTAAGTCTGTCTCACTCTGCTGACCTCCTAAACCACAGTTACACTTTGGGATTCAGTGAGAAATGAAAACTAAAATGATTTCAGTAATTCTTAAGACAACAAATGAAAAAATGAAATATGTCAAACATCTATTTTTTTCTGTAAAAGACTAAAGAAGTCAGACTGATTGAGCAACTCTTAGGTGTGAAACAAATGTGATACATACTGTAATGTGTTAACACATATCCATGTTGGAAAGAAAGTGTCAACGTCAATGTTCAGTAAAATCACTCCAAAGCGATACCATTTCATTTACATGTTAATAGTTTCATAATATTGCATCACTGTATTCATTCATACATACTTTTACTTTTTAGCATTTTCTGTTTTAGTCATATCTAAGCTCCAAGTTCTTTCCTGTGAATGACTAGGGAAACTAAACAGCATTGGCACTCTAGGTTATTGTCATTTTTGGTGTGAGATTGAAAAATAACAATTTCTGTCTGCAATAATTCTTATAGGCTCTGCTACCTCAGGGCATGCACATATCAACATTTTGTAATTGGCGACTACCATAATGTAACTAGAATAACAAGAGTGATTTGTTATGCTATTAGAAAAAAATTGATGGCTCTCTACGAAACCCTGCCCCTCAGGCTCTGTTTGGGTATGGCCTTCATTTTCAACTCACCTGTAGCCATGCTGAGTGTCCACACACACGCCACCATTGAAGCAGGGGTTTCTCGGATATGCAGTGCAGGGCTGATGGGACTGCTCTCTGCCTGGGCAGGAGCACGCAGCTGTAGATTCCACTGTCACAGATACAAGACTCATAGTCCCACAATCCACGACTGTGGGTGTGTCCCGCACATTCAAAACGTTGGTGCAGCCGCCGGCCCCGGCACACTCTGAGCTGGGACACTCGTCTACCCGGATTTGGAACACGCTGACCTGCAGGAATGACTGAAGCTGGAGATGGAGAAAGATAGAGAAAAAGAAACCAGATATTGGCTTGAGTATTGATATGATACTGGTGAAACACAAATACTGTCACATACACCGAATATTCGGTAACTGAATATATTCGGCCGAATATTGCAAAAAAAACACACATTCGGTATTCAGTGGAATAATTGAATAGCAAGGCCGAATAATAGCGGTGTGTTTTGATTATGCAATCGAACAGCGTGCGGTGACGGACGGAGTAAAATGTCGGCAGTGT
Organism: Epinephelus fuscoguttatus; assembly: GCF_011397635.1. Taxonomy (NCBI): domain Eukaryota; kingdom Metazoa; phylum Chordata; class Actinopteri; order Perciformes; family Serranidae; genus Epinephelus; species Epinephelus fuscoguttatus. The sequence continues at coordinate 9,242,733 of NC_064753.1, forward strand.
GGCAATATTTTACTCCGTCCGTCACCGCACTCACATTTGCGACTAAAAATAGTTTTGTGCAAGCACGCTGTGCATGTGCAGATTTCAACCAGCAGCAGCAATACGGCAGCCATAGTGCTCCGCAGCGCAAGATAAGGCTTACCAGCGACGGAGAATTCTGGCTCCAATAATGTCTTCTTCTTGGCGTCATGACTGCCCAGTAGTACCTGGACAGCCGAGCCGTGGCGGCACACAGGTATGTGACGTGTCAGAGGAGAAACGAGCTGTTCGCATTACTCTGTGTGGCAGGTAACGGCCCACAAACCTCACCGCACTTAAGGGACTGTACTTTACTTATGAAGGGACTTGTCAGGGGAGGAGGGTGGCTGGTTGATTTTTATTTTATTTATTTATTTTATTTTGATCCCCCCTATGTTAATCACTTATCGATGCTGTTTTTGAAGTATGAATAAGTCAGTAAGTAATTTATTCCATTGAAATATCTTTGATGTATTATAGAAAAGTGATTTATCTTTTTATAAATGACAAAAGGCACATCTGCGTCATTTTCGCTGTGGTATCGTGATGCTACTCAGAACCGTCATACTTTCACTGGTATCGTACCATGGGTCCCAATATTGGTACCATGACAACACTAATCTGGAGGGGGTTCATCTGCAAAAACTAATGAAAAACTAAACAACAGTATTCGGTATTCGGCCAAGCGTTTAATTTTATTCGGCTTCGGCTTCAGCCACAAATTTTCATTTCGGTGCATCCCTACATCCCGGTAAATTGACAGTAGAGTGTGGAGGTTGGTAAAAGTAGAAATCAGTTAAGTTCACTATGATACCAAAGTATGGAAGCACATTACCTTCACTGCAATGAAAAAAAAAATGTCATATTGAGCAATTTCATTGAAAATAATGACTAATAACAGAGAATAGTGACTAATAATACATTGAAATAATGATAATATCTCAAGATAATGAGAAACTCTATCAAGTTATAATTTAAGAAAGTTTTTCATTATAATGGCTTCCAGGGTGTTTTTCACACTGGTGGAAATGGGCCTCCATATGGAAGAATGTACTGTCATACCACATTTAAATGTAGGAACAGGAACATACTGTAGATGTAGGTCCAATATGGATGCAACAGACATGTTAACACCAGATAGTAGGGAGGCTCGCGATATGTTCAACTGCATCCCAATTAGGCATGGGAAAAGATTTGAAAAAAAGCATCCCCAGCCTGAGTGTGTCAACACCACGCAGCTAGTGCAGCTAACTCAGGTGAGGCAGCTAACGCAGCTAGCCCAGCATATTATAACAACAAATAGCGTGCAAATCAACTCAACTGCCCTCATCTTACCATCCTTGGTGTTCCCATGAAATCTGACAACAGGAGCAGGGATGCGCCGAAGCTCAACAGTGGGCTAGCAGCTCCAGGGAGGCTAACAACAACAGCGCCCCGCCCGCCGTCCACCTGGAGCGGGGATGCACTGAAGCTCCACAGTGAGCTAGCAGCTCCAGGGAGGCTAACAACAGCGTGAAGTGAAGCTACGGCTTTGACCGCTTCTGTCTCTCTGCCATTACGTCTTCTTTGTTGTTGAACGGGCTGCTGACTGACGAGCATAGATTCGGCGTAATGAAAAGAATCGATAAGGGAATCGTTAAGCATAAAGGCTAATGGTGTCGATGAATTGGACCAGTTGGAACCGGTTCCTGTTCTCGATTCCCATCCCTAACCAATAATCTGTGAACATGCTTTAACTAAAATCCATCCATCCAATAAGCTATTACTGTAACGGCAAATGGATGCATAGGTAATAATGTCTGGCTAATCTAGTTTACACAAACCAATAATCACATGTGCATACCCACCAACACAGAGATAAACAACACATTGCTGATGTGGAAGTGCTTATTCAATGTGAGAATGTAATAAAGTACAGCAGGCAGTTTGGGTCTAAGAACTGTTTTTCTGCACTAGTTCCTGAAAAAGTGGGCTAAACGGCGATGAGGCAGAAAGGGAACCATGACTCTCTAGGTTGAGCAGTTTGATAAAGCACTGGAAGGGAAAATGGAAATGAAATTGAATATGTGCTGTAGTGTTGTGGAGTGTGTGTGTGTGTGTGTGTGTGTGTGTGTGTGTGTGTGTGTGTGTGTGTGTGTGTGTTGCTGCGTGTGCATTCAGATGTGTTGTCCTTGGCTGGTTAGAGTGACACTGGCACTAGATTTCTACAGTTTACATACACATGCATGTACTCATGTAGCATAGGCATGGACACTTGTGCTCACACTCTCACACACAAATACACATACAGAGCCACTCAATGTAAATCTTGTTGAACCGAAAGAGGGTGACTTCATGCTCAATGTTCTGGACTGATTGGACCTCATTCAGTGTGACTGGATTGCGCTCACTAACCATGCAGTTCACATCTATTCCACTTATTCCAACAAATGCCCTGTGCTGCAGTGGCTGTATCTTTGATACAGGCTGTGTTTAATGGATCAATGTTATTGCTGACTGATGTCTCATATCAGTTGAACTTCAAACACTGTAGATTTGCCAGTATTTGTTGTGGTAGTTTTTCCATTTAAAACGACCTGCTTTCATTAAACCTACCTGCGTCATTACTGCATTCCCTTGATAGTCAAATTGGACACAAATGCTTCTATTCATCGGTTTCCCTTGGCTTTAATGCTTCCGAGAGGATGTGCAGCCTTGTGCATATTAAATTAAACATGGAGGGGGTTGTGTGGGCATTTGATGGTGAAATGGGGCCTATGGTGTATCATATACTCTATCTATAAACCCTCTTCTCTATGCTCTTTGTGTCATTGGGCAATACATGGCAGGTTTTTTTTGCTTAAATGATCACAAAACAAGCTGTGGAGATAGTGTTGATTGACATTGGATTGTTTTGTAGGACAGTGTAGCAACTGCAATAAGTGATCACACTCAAAGTTTTAGGGATGTCAAAACAGTGTCCTTGTGTAAAATCTGTGTTGCAAACCAGTCCAATTTATGAATAAAGATGGTGTAAAGGTGTGTCTGCAGTGCACTTAACTGTAGAAACAAAACTGGAAAACAAAATCAGAAAACTAAGATGTAACATGTATAACATGCTCCATAAAAATATATAATCGAGGTATGACCCACGGTGTCTTGCACTTGAATGAAGGAGAAAATGTTATGCAAGGCTATTTCATTTTTGCCCAAAAAATAAAAATAAAATAAATAGACAAATTAGATTTCTGTGTGTATGGAACATCAGTATTTGGCTTTTAAAAAACCTTTATCCTTTATCTTTTGTCATTCAGAAAAAATCCTATGAAAAGACCGGATCCCGCAACAAATTTGTCTTCCTAACAAGCCTTGTGAGTTCAATGTTATCCACACGTAAAAGAGACATGCAATTGCATTTGATGACATACTCCTCCATCAACATGGATAAAGCCAGTAAAGTAAGCATCTTCAAGTCATTTTGGCTGTCTTTAAATTTTTTTGGGGGGGGGGATGGTTGAAATAATAAAAAAAGAAAATAATGCTAGCCTTTACATAAAGAATTCACATTGTAGTTTTGTACAAATGCATCAATATGTTTTAACTTGCACGTCTGACCACAAACATTAAAAGACAGTATGTCACTTTGATAGAACAAGATGGTATCTGATGTTTAAAGTGTACCATTTAGGCATTATAAGGTCAGGATATACACTGAAGGCCAGCAGAGGTGGCATGGTTGGGGATAGATTTTAATGCAGTATCTTAAAAAAATTATAAGTGTGTCATAGTCACAAGTACATTAAAGAACTGTATACAGGGCCACCGCTTAGAATGTCAATTATGATCATCCATGGTGGTTTTAAATTTGTAAAACTTCCCTTGAGCCAAGAAAAGTAATTTTGAATCCATGACACCATCACAATGTAATGTCTAGAGAGTCTACACTGCAGAAGAAGTTTCTTTGGATGTTTGTCTTTTTTAATTTCATGAATACATATTAGCATTGGAATCTATTTTAACTGATCAATTGATTTATTTATTTATCTTAAAGATGGCTTATGTCAATATTTTCTCTCCTCAATGTAGGTCAAGTTCTGTGTAGCCTCCTTCCAAGCACAGGATAATAGATCCTTCAAATCCTTGACATTAAAAGCCAGTGAGACACACTTATGCAGTTTAGAAATGTCTACAGTTGGAGAGGAAGGTAGCGAAGTGAAGATGTGTAGGGAGGTATGATTGTGGGGGGTAGGAGATGCAGGGAGTACAGACAGGAGGGAGACATGTAGGGGTTAAGGGGGACTATGGTGAAGTCAGCATCATGCTGTGTCACATGGTTAAAAAGCAGTAGGAGGACAGTTCACAGAGTCAGCTGAAAATAACTTTTGATTTTTGTTTGCAAGACCCACACTCAATCATATATACAGAACAACAACAAAACTGGGCTTATTAATTACATCCCAAAGGGGGGCTTCATTAAATCTATTGATCATTTCTTGTTTGTTTGGTATGTCAGTAAGACATTCTAGATTACTGACAGAAGAACACAGTTGTTTTTCCCTCATTCTTTATTTCTTATTCATGGTAATGGCTACAACTTTTTCTTGTGCTTCTTTTCAGGTTAGGATGTGCTCAGTATTGTGTCATTTCTCCATAGTAAGGCTGATTATATTTTGAGATTATTATATTATTATATTTCCTTGCTCAATAGTCCATCTACATGACTTTTTCTAGAAAACACTTTATCCCACCCTGGAGTCTCTTAACCCCCAAAGCCTATATGGTTGAAAATGATTCAACATTGCCCATCTTTTGTGCATAGTCTTTCAAATGTTGAGGAAATGTACAGAGAGCCATACATTGGATCTTTTAAAAGCGGAGCAATGTGTATAGCAAGCAACAAAGGATCAGAGGGACGTATTGTTCCTTGGACTATTGTTCCAGTGCACTGAGAAGCTTTCACAATCCTCTCCCACTGCCCTTAGGGCTACATTAACAAGATGAACCTCGGTATCTGGGAACCATACCAATGATTTTTAAAAAGTCGAAAACCAATGTAGTGTCATTAAAAGTCAAGTGGAGCACGCTGGATTGAAAACACTGAGGGATAACTTCCATTATTGAGGGAGAGCAGGGAGAAATAGAGAGACATAGGGAATAAAGATTTTTTTTTAAATCTCCTACTTCTGAGGCATTACTGGAGAATTGAGAACATTAATAATAAGCGCTGCTTCATCTCCTGCACCCCTCCCCCCTCATTCCACCCCTCCTCCTTCCCCTTCCTCCTCTATCTCTCCAGCTCTCGTTCATCCTCTCCATCGCCACGCTTCACATCTCATTCTGATCAATGTCTTCTCCGGAGAACCTGGCTGAATTCAGATGAAACGCTGGGCGCTCTCCTCACAAATCACACCTGAAAGCCAAGGCAACCTCTACGCTTACACATCTTTCTCTCTCTCTCTCTGCTTCTCTCTGTGGCCATGCTATTCTCATCCTTAAAACTTAATCATGCACTTGCATGCTTTTCTCTACATCTTGTCTAAATCTCTCCTTATCTTTTGCCTCCTTTCTTCCTCGACAATGGTCACATAAAGACAAAGAGAGGGCACCCGGGAAAGAGGCTAAAAAAGAGGCAAAGGGTCAAGTGTAGTGATTGACCTGAACTGACCACCATGGCCATGACTTAACTCTGGACTTGCACTGTTTCCCCCCTTACAGACATACACATGCAAATACAGACTGGCTCATCATTCCCTCTGAGGGCTCCAGGTCAGCTCTCTCTTTTTCTCTCCCTGCTGCTGAAATGCATACAATTCAACTTTCTATGGTTTTCTCTCTCTCAGACTCATATACACACACACACACACACACATAGATACACACAGACAGACAGACAGACACACACACACACACACACACACACACACAAACACACAGGTCTCCTGCTCCCATTCAGACTTTTGAAACGTGAAATGAGGTCTGACTGGAGCCAGCGGCCAGAGAGCAGCAGTGTGATGAAATGAATCATTTGTTTTTTTCTGTATAATGATATGCTTTTTTATATTTTCAATTTTGCTTTGCGTGCCCTCTTTAGTGGGTGAAATGTAATTTATTATCACAATGTATGACAAAATATAGGAAGATCTAATTTTACACTTTCTCGTTTGACAGACACATTCTGATGGAGTTTTTTTTCCTCCTTCCCATGACTGCAACAGCCAAAGTATTACAGGCATAATCCACACTGTGCATTTCTGTTAGAGTCAAATTGGGTTGGATTTAAAAGGATGTTCCACACTCATGGACTATGAATAAAGTAGAAATTACAGGTTTCTTTTTTTTCCCTGGGTTGGCCCAGAAAAAAACTGTCCAAGACAATGGCCTAAATCAGGCCTCATTTCCCTGTGTCCTAAATAACAGAAATGGTTTGACTGCTTATTCTAGGTGAAGGATGATCTGTGGAGACCAGTATATATTACTGACATTAAAAAGAAGTCAAAAATGTTCACCACAGGCGGTCCGTTCAGACAAACTATACAAGCTGTGTCTTTAGCAATCTGAGTTGGTCTTTTGGGAAGAAGGGGAGAGAGATTTGGCATATGAATAAGCCATCAATTAGAAATACTATTTAAGGCTTAAGGTTTTTAGACAAGGTAGCAGTGGGATCTCTCTTTCTTTTTTCATAAACCACATTAGTAGTAGTAATGTCTCGAAAGAAACAAGACGACTTTCTAGATTTCAAGATGGAGACATCTGCCATCCGAAATTGTACATTTGGGTATTTTTGTTTCACTGTGACATATTTCAAGTAAAAAAAAAACAAAAAAAAAAAAAAACAACCTATTACAATGCAAGTTATCATGGTTCAGGGTTTCAACATTTTTCATCAATGAATCAAAACTTTTATATAACTTTTATAGTATTTTATCTGATATTTGAATTACCTAATTTGAGTAGTTTAAAATGGGTGTTGCCAAACAATATTAAACAAGCACTTCCCAAACAAAACTGCTAGTGCTTGCAAACTTTACTCACTCTTTGGACATTCCTGCTGCCAGCTAGCTGGATGTGCCAATAGACCTAGACCAGACCAGCACAAGCAGGCAGGGGTGGAGCAGTGATTTTAAATGTGGGGGTGTTCCAGGGGTGGCACATGAGCACCACATCCTGCCTGCCTTTGGCTGTTTCCCTCTCCAAAATTAATGCTCCCAGACAGTATTCAGAGGTTCTTCCAACATAGAGTTGGTCATTATGAACTGAGAGTCATTCATTATGAACATGCATATTTATTAAAACAAATTTAATCTGTTATCAATGTAGGCTACCTGAGAACTGAGACAAGACTAACAAACTGATTAATCCAGGTGTGTCTGACCATTGTTGTGACTAGTACTGAGGTCAGACACACCTGGATTAATCAGTTTGTCCAATAATGTAAGACAGGAAATAAAGGAGCTGGTTTAAGTTCAGGAAGTAGTGGAGCTGGGCATGAAGCCTAAGTTTTCGGTCTGAGGACCTTCGTCAGGGTAACAGTCTGCACCTGAGAAAAAGAACAGTCTTATGTGGTTGATCAAGGCGATCAGCAACACCTGTGCTGTGCCACTCCCGCTTAGATGGGAGATGTAGTTCAAAAGCAGAGTGTGTAGTCCTCTCTGCACAGCAATAGATTTCGAGTACAGGAAACACTCCACTCCCAACGCTTTATTTAGGGGTATGCATAGATTCAGTCTTCTATTTGTTATACTGTGTATACATGTATATTTTTTTTTCTCTGTTTTTTCTCTATTGTCTATTTATCTGCGCATGGTTCTTGTGGAGTGTTTCCTGTACTCGAAATCTATTGCTGTGCAGAGAGGACTACACACCCTGCTTTTGAACTACATCTCCCATCTAAGCAGGAGTGGCACAGCACAGGTGTTGCTGACCGCCTTGATCAACCACATAAGACTGTTCTTTGTTCTCAAGTGCAGACTGTTACCCTGACGAAGGTCCTCGTACCGAAAGCTTGGTGAATTAAAGATTCTTGCATTGATCCAAGTGTGCAGATCCTCTTTTTCACACTATTTCACAAGTGGTTTTCTGGCACCTTGGCTTGGTCGTGAGTGCGGTGACCTGTGCCTGGTTTTAACAACCAACAACATAACATTTATCTTTATTAGATGGCCAAATTATCAAATTAATTTAAACCTAACAATCACATTTCATACTATAGTCAATATTTACAGAACTAATAAGTGGTCTCATATAATCTCTCTCTGTATTAATGTACAATATGTGTAATCTCAACCCTTTCAAGTACAGTCAAGTAATGAATATCTTTCTTTTTCAGGTCAACCTGGAAATCATTCATGTGACATCATTTAATGGTGTCACATGAATGGATTAAAAGTTATATGACTACAAAAACAAAAGCAAAAAATTTAAAAAATTAACCGGGAATTGAATTTCACAGAATTTTATTTTTAAAAAGCACACATATCAACAGTTATCAATTTATCTTTATCATGGAGGATTATTAGGCTATTCCTTTCTTTTCAATTCTGGCAGAAAACTATCTTGCCTCAAGTTGATCTTTGGCTTCTCCTGATTGGATGCTACCGTCAAAAAACAAAAGAAGAAGAAATAGTAGCATCTGATTGGCCGAGAGACTGACCAGAAGTCGTCATTGTTTACGTCAAGCCCATAGACTGTTTATAGACGAATTCGGCGAGCCACGGCAGAGACCTGTAATTGCCGTTTTTCTGGTCATCGGAGGCCAGGCGATCAATAAAATATTCTTGAATACCTAAAACAAAACACACCCTCTGATTAAGGGTCAAAATTACCTGAGCTCCAGATGGGTCGGGCAAATTTTACACCACCTTTTAGACGACCATCACATCATATTGAAGGCAATCAATATTGATCGCCTTCAATATGATGTGATGGTCACGTAGCCTGTCCATAATGATTAAATGTCACGCTGCTAGCTTGCTAACGTCAGCACACGTAACATATGCTAACGTTATACTACACAGTGTTTAATGATACAGTCTGTTATCTCCCTATTACTCTAATCTTTCCTGCTTATCGCTCAAACAAATGATTAATTTCTAAATTAATATCGGTACTCATTTAAGATACCTTCATCAGTTACCGGAGGCCACTGTCTAACATCATCAATCCAGCTATTCATGATGCTGTCACTGTAGAGAGTCAGTTCACAATGGCAGCATAATGAATTGATGACTGACACGTCACCGCAGCAATGGCGCCGCCGCAAGATGGCGGCATACACAAATCGCTCGCCGAATTCGTCTATAAAAAAGGTCAAGCCTCACAATGGAGGTCCGGTATCATAATTTACACGTTTTTAATTACAAAATGTAATATTTAATTACTATTGCAGAGTTATCACGGTGGATTTACTGTAGCCTAGGCTATGAGGTTCTTGGGAGAGAAAAAAAACCTCTGCATTTAACTAAACTTTCTCGAAAAGACTGTCCTGAGCCCATCGTAGATCGCCACAAGAGTAAGCTTCTGATCACAATTTTCCCCATTAAGTTCCTTTCTGTGGTGTGGTGCGGGCTGCGGGGGAGAGCAGGGTCTCCGCTGACAGAGAGATGATGTTGATTTGAGGGGGCGGTGGAGAGCCGGTTTCCTCTGCATTCACTTATATGACAACTTGTTGAAAAAGAAGTCAATTTTCTGCTGCTGCCTCTTCCTTTTTGGCATCTCTGCCTCCTTCTTCTCTCTGTTGTGTGTCAGTGTTGTTCAATGTCAGCCATCGGTGAGTGACAAAAGCTCCGACTGACGTAACTTCAAATTTCGCGGGCCAGCGGCCGGTCGTGGGCAACAGTCTGTGATTGGGTGAATGTCCGTTCAATTTGACCAATGCCTTTTCATGCAGCATAAGGGGGGGTGAGGTGCGCTCCATTTTTGTATGCTGGTGCACTGTCAGGGTGGGCAAACGGGTTTACCTTTGGAAAATGTGTGGGGGGGTGAAAATGTGTGTGTGTGTGTGTGTGTGGGGGGGGGGGGGGGGTGAAATCATCTTGCTGTAAAAGTGGGGGTGTCAAAACACCCCCATCCCCCACGGGTGCGACGCCCCTGCAAGCAAGTACTTCACAAAACAATCAAGGCTGCACCCCTTTTGGGGAATAGACAACCACAGATCCTACAGATGTCAATACAATGTGAGGTGTGTTTGGGTTATAGATTTGACAAGTTTATATGCATTTAATTCTTGTTAAACAAACACTGTTTTATAAACATGTCTAATAATAATTCTGCAACCTTGCCTAAAACTGAGCGTACACAATACCTGAATAAAATAAGGTTAATTGCTGTCATGTCCCGTCAGGCATTTAAGTGGATCAATGACCCAACACACTGGTGGTATATTATAGATATTCAGATCACAATGCCTGGTGATTCAATCAAATATGTATATTTGTGAATAGTGAATATTCAGTACCTAATGTGCCTGAGTATGAAAGCCACCCATTTACCCGCTACACAACAGCTTTTTGGCGTTCAAAAGGGGGTGCGACCTTGGTAACAATGCAATGCCAGTCTGGTCTATGTATATCACGTAATACTACTGGCATTTCAACCATGATACAGCACAGCACTAGATTTTAAATTAGAAATACAAAGAACACATTTTGTTTGACGTTAGACATGTTTTGGGATTTCTGTGAACGCATTTTAAACAATAGCCAAGGCAATGTATATTCAAAATTTTTCCAAAACATTTTTTTGCATCCAGACCATTTCCACACCTGACCTTCCCGAGAATTTCATGGACATGGGAACTCTGATGGTCATATTCCATCACGATGTTCAAATATAGCTAGTTTGCCTTGATTTAAGTGATCACCGCAGGTCTTCATCATCCAGCCAGTCCCCCTATTTTCAATATAACTGTTTAACTTAATGACTGTGTAATCACAACCACACAATCTAAGAGTTACAAGTTATGTGTAGAAGCATGTTGGAATAGACACCATAGAACAAGAAAGAAGAAAATACTTCATTGCTTACTTTTCACATGCAAAAGACAAAATGTGTCTTTTGTTTGCATTTGCAAAATCTGCTATTAAAAGGATATATTAAAACACTTCGTGTCATATCCAAAAAGACATTAAAACACTTTCACATAAAAACACAATTCACAATAGAAGCTACATTAAAAGAAGCACCAGGGACTCCATGGTGAGGACTGCATCAAGGTTGAATAAATAGATATAAAGTGCTGTGTGCTGAGGTACCAAGCTGGCTTCAAAGAGTGGCTGTCCTTACTTATTAAGATATATTTTATGGCAACAGGGACAAATGGTTTTCTATGGATGTTTTTCTTTGCGCAGGGGACTCTCAAACTTTGCCCTGAGGGCATAGCTGAAAGAGATGGCTGTGGTCGTGTAAGATTTTGCCTCTTATGTGTTTGACTGCTTTGCCATGGTGATAGGACAGTAGGGTTTGGTTGCAGTCCGTAACCGCAACAGAAATTGCATGTATAGAAAAAGCCCCAATAAAGGTGTTAAATGCATTTAAAAATACAGCTAGAAACATAACCACTACCACAAAACAAAGTGACTGCTGTCTGAGCTCGCAGAATAACAGGTAAGTTGAAACAATCAAGTGAAATAGTTATCTGGAAGTCCATGTAACCCATGTTGACAGACCCTGATTTGAGAATTAAGTAATTAAAACCCTTAATATACAAGAGAAACATTAATATTGTGTTTTTTCTGGCTTGAATTAGACAATAAAAGATACAGAGACAAAATATATATGGCAAAGTCATACAATATGAGTACAGTGACACATTTTCTATTGTTTGACTCTGTGCTCCAGCACACTGGTTTTGAAATAAAATAACTATGAGGTTAAAGTGATGACTCTCAGCTTTTAATTGGACAGTTTTTACATTCACACCAGGGGAAATGTGTAGGAACTGCAGCCCTGTTTATGCACAGCCCCACAATTTGAAGAGAGAGAGAAAATAATTGGGAAAGTCAACACAGAGTTACATAAAGTCATTTCATATTTGGTGTCAAATCTTTTGCAGTAAATAACTGAGGTTTGGTGAAATATTTGACATTTACAAAAACACAGACACCAGCACAAATGTATCTTTGCTTTTTAAAGGAATCACTGCTTTGAGTCCTCTTTTCAGGGAGTAAAACATGATCATTTGAATTTATGTCAAGAGAGTCAAACCACACTGCTGTTTGGTCCTACAAGCATCTTGGTTCATTGTTCTGGTGTGTTGAGAGCGAGTGCCAGTTGATCCTAATTAGCATAGGTATGCCCCGCAAATCACCATGAAAAGGCAAGAGACTGCAGGACAATGTGCACACACAGAAACAGAGGATGTGGAAGTAGAAGAAGCAAAAGTGCAAAGTAGTACAAGTAGAAGAAGAAGAAGGAAGAAGAAAAAGGCGAAGGTTGAGAGAACTAAGTCAAGAAATGGCCAAATTAAAGTCTAAATATCTGGATTCCAAACATTTCAAAAATCAAACAAACAAACAAACAAAAAAAAAACAGCTTCAACAGCTCTGAAGTGGAGGAACTTCTCCAAATGCACAACCTGCAAACCACCAACTTTTTGTGCGTGCATGTGTTTTGAGAGAGAGAGAATCAGAGAGAGAAAGGGGAAGAGATAGCCACCAACATTTCCAGGAACTTTTATTACTGGGAATTTTTTTACCTGGGTAAAAGAATTCCTGGTAATCTGTGTGGTTTGTGTTTCCATCGCACCTCAAAGTTATGGAAAATTGATTCAAATTAGCAATGATGATGTAGATGATTGGGAGTGTGCCCTGTATTTGGTGCCGCCATCTTGTTTACTGGTAACATTAGTGCTGGTGTAGAGAAAGGTTCCATTTTCTTTTGACTCTGTTAACTAGTGTGTAAAACTTGATAACTAAAAGCTTTCTGATCAGTTTAGAGTAGGTGAATTGAGTAACTGTTTCTTCACTTACTTTTTTAGAGTTACTAGTTAGTTTTCTTGTATTATTCGGTTTGAGCACTGTAGATCGAACTCTTTCAAGCTGTTTAGTAAGAGTAAGAAGCCCTTTTTTTTTGGCACTGCCATGTTTTTCTCTCTTGCTTTGAATGGTAGGAGTTAAGGTTAGAAACTTGTCTTCTGTTTCACATTTGTTTTTTGTTCGGGAAGTTCGGGGTCCATAAGTATAATTTTGTTTGTTGTTTTGGGCACTGCTCCACTCTGAGGATGAATAAACTGCTTATTTTGTTGAAATACTGAAATACTGTGTAACTAGCTTTCCTTCGTAGTGGGAAGAGTGGGGAGTCACAGCATGTTGTGTCTAGGTTCCTCTAGACTGGGGACATAACAATAACTTCACCCTGTAGGCTGGCAGACGTGATGACTGTATAAAGAGGAGGAACACTTTCTCCCTACAAAAAGTGATGATGCAGCATCACAAGCTCATTCAAAATGTGCACACCTCTTCCTCACTTCAAGCAAAGAAGGCAATCTGGTGATATACTTCACTCATGTTACCAGAGTACCATGGTTACCCTTGTAAGCTAAAGCTCTTTTTTTGGATATTCACTTGGTATCTCACTACGGGGATATATTAGCTCTCATATTGCTAGACAAGCTTATTTACAAGACTAACTGCTAATAATTAGGCTGAAGAACCTCAAAGAAGCCCAACACTTAGTACAGTGCACCAAAGGGAGCGAAGTGACATCCAATGCATAAAACCGTGCAAAGGTAAAAGGTGAGGCCCAGCTGGCCACCATGCATATATCCTGGATAAATACACCTCTAATCAGGGCCCAGGATGTTGCCATTCCCCTTGTAGAGTGAGCACCTAGTCCAGCTGAGGCCTGAGGCCCCTTGCTGCTGTAGGCCAAAGAAATGGCCCCAACTATCCAATGAGAAAGCCACTGTTTTGTGATAGGCTTCCCAGTATGAAGTTAAGCCCATGACACAAACACCTGATCTGTCTTTCTAAACCCCTGTGCTTTGTTCGCATACTGTAGTTTAATGCACGCACTGAGAACAAAGTAGGGAACCGCTCTTGTTCCAAAGAGGAGAAAGGAGGAGGGGGAAAAGGCTGCTAGGTCAAGGAAGTCAAAAACTAAATTAGGGTTCTGTAGTATGTGGGCCAGATTAGGCAGTAGCACAACCACACATGCATCTCCTATGGCAAACTGAGGAAAGTCAGGGTGCACTGAAAATGCATGAATTTCACTAACCATCTTAGCAGACAGCAGTTCCAACAAAAGACCAGTCTTAGGGGAGAGAGCACTTTTAGATCTACCTTATCGAAAGGCTCACAGGTGGAGTGAGACAGCGCATCCATAACAGTTGACAATTCCCACCATGGGGCAAGCTGTTTGGACATTGGTTGCAGTCATCGAACACCCTTCATAAAACAGCTGACAAGGGGGTGATGACCCCTTGTCCCCCGTTGAAAACTGAAAACTCTTTTAAGAAAAGAATTCTTCCCAAATCGGCCAGTGAATGAGGCTCACTGTACTGCTGATTTGCCTCAAAATCAGAGGACTATGTATAAAGAATTACTAAAAAAAATAGCTACTATAATATATGAATGGTACATAGGTGTAATCATACCCCTAGGTGAATTCATGCCTGCTGTGCGTAGGGTGGCTGAATTAAACTCTAGACTGTTTAGAGAAGATCAAGTTCATTTAGACAGGTTAGAATAGCTCAACAAAAATCTGGTGGAGAATAAGCAGCTGCTTGCTGGTTAAGAGAGCTGTTCTCACAATGCTTCCATACCCAGAGGGGGACCATTCGTACCCAGTGCTGGCACCTCTAAAAAAACATTGTGTGGGCATTCTGCACCTGCCTTTGATCTGCTTAAGGTCTTAAGAAGTGTTCCATTAACTCTGTTTTCCTCATTCTTCACATGCATATTCCTACCAACGTCCACGTATGCCAACGCCAGAGTAGACTTTGTGATTTCTTTTCTTCTCAAAACTGACTGAGTGTCATTTTCAGTTCGGCTTCAGTTGACAAATGTACAGTACAGGCCAAAAGTTTGGACACACCTTCTCATTCAATGCGTTTTCTTTATTTTCATGACTATTTACATTGTAGATTCTCACTGAAGGCATCAAAACTATGAATGAACATATGTGGAGTTATGTACTTAACAAAAAAGGTGAAATAACTGAAAACATGTTTTATATTCTAGTTTCTTCAAAATAGCCACCCTTTGCTCTGATTACTGCTTTGCACACTCTTGGCATTCTCTCCATGAGCTTCAAGAGGTAGTCACCTGAAATGGTTTCCACTTCACAGGTGTGCCTTATCAGGGTTAATTAGTGGAATTTCTTGCTTTATCAGTGGGGTTGGGACCATCAGTTGTGTTGTGCAGAAGTCAGGTTAATACACAGCCGACAGTCCTATTGGACAACTGTTAAAATTCATATTATGGCAAGAACCAATCAGCTAACTAAAGAAAAACGAGTGGCCATCATTACTTTAAGAAATGAAGGTCAGTCAGTCCGGAAAATTGCAAAAACTTTAAATGTGTCCCCAAGTGGAATCAAGCGCTACAACGAAACTGGCACACATGAGGACCGACCCAGGAAAGGAAGACCAAGAGTCACCTCTGCTTCTGAGGATAAGTTCATCCGAGTCACCAGCCTCAGAAATCGCAAGTTAACAGCAGCTCAGATCAGAGACCAGATGAATGCCACACAGAGTTCTAGCAGCAGACCCATCTCTAGAACAACTGTTAAGAGGAGACTGCGCGAATCAGGCCTTCATGGTCAAATAGCTGCTAGGAAACCACTGCTAAGGAGAGGCAACAAGCAGAAGAGATTTGTTTGGGCCAAGAAACACAAGGAATGGACATTAGACCAGTGGAAATCTGTGCTTTGGTCTGATGAGTCCAAATTTGAGATCTTTGGTTCCAACCGTGTCTTTGTGAGACAGAAAAGGTGAACGGATGGATTCCACATGCCTGGTTCCCACTGTGAAGCATGGAGGAGGAGGTGTGATGGTGTGGGGGTGTTTTGCTGGTGACACTGTTGGGGATTTATTCAAAATTGAAGGCACACTGAACCAGCATGGCTACCACAGCATCCTGCAGCGACATGCCATCCCATCCAGTTTGCGTTTAGTTGGACGATCATTTATTTTTCAACAGGACAATGACCCCAAACACACCTCCAGGCTGTGTAAGGACTATTTGACCAAGAAGGAGAGTGATGGAGTGCTGCGGCAGATGACCTGGCCTCCACAGTCACCTGACCTGAACCCAATCGAGATGGTTTGGGGTGAGCTGGACCGCAGAGTGAAGGCAAATGGGCCAACAAGTGCTAAACACCTCTGGGAACTCCTTCAAGACTGTTGGAAAACCATTTCAGGTAACTACCTCTTGAAGCTCATGGAGAGAATGCCAAGAGTGTGCAAAGCAGTAATCGGAGCAAAGGGTGGCTATTTTGAAGAAACTAGAATATAAAACATGTTTTCAGTTATTTCACCTTTTTTGTTAAGTACATAACTCCACATATGTTCATTCATAGTTTTGATGCCTTCAGTGAGAATCTACAATGTAAATAGTCATGAAAATAAAGAAAACGCATTGAATGAGAAGGTGTGTCCAAACTTTTGGCCTGTACTGTAAATGACTTGCAACTGTCAGATGATAAACAGCACTCCAAATCGCATATTATTTAAGTGTTTTACCATTAAAGTTGAAATTTTCGAGGATTTGGGAATTTGAAATAGCTCTTCCTCTCAGTATTTGATGTTAACGTTAGCTCGAGCTGCTACTACGCAGAGTCATTTAAGGGGCATCTATATCATTAAGCTTGTTCACATTGTCAGATGCATCACACCAGCAGAATTTCCTGTTGACCTTTCTCTGGCTGACTGATTTGAAAAATAATCCAAAAGTTTGCCATAATGCTTTCTAGGTGTTTGATAATATTTAGATCACTAATACAGACTTGGAGTGTAAAAAAAAAAATGTAACAGGCCTTTTTCCCAGTTGACAACAGGTACTAGTTTTATTAAAAACATTAACAATGGCTCTATTTAATTCAAGTGTCCCAAAAAAGCAATGACTGTGAGCCAGTATGACAAACTACAGGACTCTGAAAGACTGTGATAAGTGAAAATCACCTTCTTGTTAATGGTCTGTTGCAACATTGGTCTAAATTATTACATTTCCATAGGTCTATGTTGATTAATACTGGGGGTTTGTGGTGTTGCTGCACTACGTCTTGTGTTCATAGTCAGTTATCATATAAATGACACATATGCATCCACCACCAGCAGTTTCAAAAAATATACTACACTGTGGATGATCACTTCGGACAATTTTTTACACCACCTTCGAGTACTGCCATCAAAACTTGGCTTTCCAAAGTGGTTGACATTTGTGCAGATTCATGTTTTTGGTGGACGGTGAACTGAGTGCATCCATTTGCAACAATGAACGTGAATGTCAGCTCTGTTCACTCTCAAGACAGTTAACCACGCACATGAACTGGGTTTTACGGCACCCTAAGGTTTATGGGGAAACAGTCTTCGATACAACACTGGTATGGCTGGTGCAACTGAGAATTCAGACAACACAGCTACTGGTCACATTACTGCTGAAGCTACATATAAATACTTGAAGGAATTTTATTAGCAAATCAGTACAGATACCTATGGAAAAAAATCTCACATTTTTATACAAATTGTGCCCACAGGATCTGAAAAAACAAAACAAAAAACAAATCCCAAACTCTGCCACATCTGCAACAAATTTGAAACGACATATCGAGTTCAAGCATGTGACCAGTCTCTGGAAGTATCTGCAAGTGAATAATGATCACAAGATTTGATTTTATTTCAAAGAAGGTAAAGAAAAAAAGAAGACATTAATAATACTTTGTTCAGTTTCATTCTACTGATTTTTTTGTGAATGATCACTTCAGAATCCAAGGTGTGAAGTGTGAATGTAAACAAGTTAATTCTAATCTGAGTACACTGAAATTTGAGATTGCTCTTGTGAAGTGCAAATGTTCACAACACTGGTGGTTGACAGCATGCCGTACGATGTTTTTGGTGTATCCACACTTTTAGACAAAAGGTTCTTTGTTGTCCATCAAGATCTAAATGAATGACATTGCTTATGTAGACTGTCAAAACTCACTTGATATTGGAGCATCCCAGCCGTTCACCTAGAAAATGCAGCCCATTTACTGAGGAGTCCTTAGCATCGGCCCTGGTTTGATTCTGACCTGGGGCACTTTCCTGCATACTGTCTCCTCTCTCTACCCCTTTTCATGTAAGTCTTTGGCTATACTATCTAATAATGGCAAAAGGCCAAAAAGCACAGTCTACAAAAAAAAAGGAAAGAAAGAAAGAAAATGCAGGACTTTTGAAAATCATTACAGCATAACACGTAGGGGCCAAGTTCAGGTAGCACAAATCTTCTGTTAAACAATTTTTTTTAAAAAGGGTGGAACTGGGGTGGGTGAATGAAGGGAGCAAAGCTTTCATGAAAAACAACAGCAAGAATGGCAGCGAGAATGGTGGCCTATAAACTGTGTAATTAAAATGCTTAAAAACAACATGTGTGTTTATTTATTCATTGTTGCAACTATAAATGTGTGCTGCTGAGCTGCTGCAATCAGCTGAAACTGCCTGGAGTCCTTACTGACTTCAATAGCTCATATAGAAACTGTATAAGTAACTAGTGAGGCAATCAATGAAGGGGAGGGAACAAGTCACACAATAATAGGTAAGTGAATTCCATGGCAGCCTAGCAGCATGGCAGATCTTATGGCTAATAAATAAGAATGCCTAACAGATTGCATTTTTTGTGTATAGTAGATTATCCCACCACACAAACTAGAATGCTCAGTTTACCTAACCTGCAGGTCTTTGGACAACAGGAGAATACGAGAGAACCTGGACAAACCCATGTGAAAACATAAAGAAAATACACAGTGTGACATTCCAACCTGGTACCAGATGTCAATCAAGCTGCTCTACTTCAACTGATATCATCAGTTCATCATCATTATCATCATTATCCCAGAAGAAGGTGCAAAGCTCACAAAACTGTGCAAAAATGTCAATCAAAATATAAAAGCATCCTTTACAGAGCAGTTCTGGAAAGACATTAAGTTGATGAGTTTGGAGGTGAAGAGCTGAAGGTCTTTGCTTTTTACTATGTGCATTACTTAATCTTAAATGAGACATGATGTAGATGAAAATGGCCTAAATCCATGGAGACTTTTGATGCTCATTTGGCTGTGGCATCTTGTTTTCCTGTCATGTACAACTCTTTGGAAAGTGATGGAAAATAAATGGAGAGAGTTGTCAGGACAAATGAGCACCAGTATATAGAAAAATACATAAGTTTGATGTTTTATGTTTGTTTTTGTTTCTACTGGCTCGTTAGGACTGCAATGGAGAATTGTTTTCAGGCAAGAGAGATCAAAGAGGAAACCCAGGTGGGAACCCAGAACACTGTTGCTGCACTTCCCACCATAACAAGCTAACGAGACCAATAAAACAGGTGAGACAGGTTTCCTTCTTTCTGCTGAATGAGATAAACAGATGCTTCGTTGTCCATCTCAAAGACATGTACACAAGCATAATATGCATTTAGCATGTAACAGTTAGCAATAACCCAAGGTGAGATCTAATAAAAACTGATATGAGTTTACGGATGACAGCTATAGTTCATAGTATTTACAGGTGTCAGAAGTGAGTTGTTCTAAAATGAGTTTCTTGTGCAGGGTGAGTCCAACATATTTGACACACTGCTCTTTCTTAACAGTTTTATAAATGATGCCACTGGGTTTGTGTACTATGTTGTGTGCAGAGACAATGTCCCACATTTTGACTGACATATTTGATTTACTGGAATTTAACGTAGGCTTCAGCCAAAACACAGCCAGAGGCAGAACGGCTGCCTGCAACCAACAAGTGTCCCATATGGGATTTCTCTGTGGCTTGACTTATTCAGTGCCTCTGTAGTGTGCTTGCTCTTTGGTGTGCAGTTGGTTAGATTATGTTATGTAGACTATGTGCATGTCAATCAATCAAGCTATACAATGGGAATACAGTCAGCATATCAACCAACAAAACAACCAGACTATAGGGGATTTATTGTGTCTACCTTAAGTACTGATATGGATAGAGGGCTTAAGAAAAGAGTGACCTACCTTTTGTTTGTGTGCGGCCAGATAACCATGGATTTTCTCAGGCTGGAGGAAGGAGGGGCCACCGTGCACAGCAAAGCGAACATCCAGCATTCGCTCCTTCACATCCATTAGGCTAAAGATGTTGACATCATCAGGTGGAACGGAAAGCATCTCAGACAGGAAGTCCACCAGCAGCTCGTAGCGGCTCCGATGCTTCCCTCTCAGTTCAATGAACTCTTTTGCTGTGATGTCTAGGAAACACACACACACACACACACACACAGGCGATTGGAATCGTAGAGTATAAAGAAGTGGCCTCATTATTTCCATCCCTGCTCAAGGATAAATCCAATTATTTTCGAACTGGGCCCAAGTGCTAAACTAAAAAATAGTCCGGAACACTCAAGACTGAAGCTGTGATGATAAATTATTGAAAATGGTTCACGATGTCGGACAAAATCTTTTGTTTGGTGGGTCGATTTGTGTCTCTACTGTATATCTGTTGTCCTGTGTGTGTGTGTGTGTGTGTGTGTGTGTGTGTGTGTGCATGTGTGTGTGCATGTGTGTGTGTGCGCGTGTGCGCGCGTACACGCAGAGGTTGTGATTGGAAGTTGGATTTCAATACTAACTGTGCCAGTTAAAGGTAATTACACTCTTGACAATTAGTGGTTCAATTTCTTATCATACTCTGCAGCAGGCTCTTAAGGAAAAGGGAAATCTTGCTCTTGCTGTTTTATTTCTCAAAAACAGTCCTGCACCAGTGGCTTAGCATGTTAGTCATGTCCATAAAAACAGGTGGAAAAACAAGATGAGCTTTAAGATTAATCTATGACCGAATGAACTTTGTAAAGATTAAGAACAAGTCTGATGTGTCATGGCTGAGACCAGACCAAAGACCACCAGAAAACAGTTTGGAGCCTATTATAAGAACTTAAGGCCAATTTTACCCTGGAGCTACCCCTTCTGAGACTTGGGTCTCCGGTCTGGGTCCATGTTTACAGCAGTATCAATGCTCACACAAAATACAAGCTGTCTACAGGTATGAATTTTAGACATGGGGACCACCGTGATAATGACGGACCTGTCTGATGGTTGTGACAGCCTGGACTGGAGTAGACAAGTCAACCAGCAATAAAAACGAGAAGAAAACAGAGAAGAAGGAAAAGAGGGAGAAGGAGGAACAGAAGAAGAAGAAGAAGAAGAAGGAGGAGGAGGGGGAGGAGAAGAAGAAGAAGAAGAAGAAGAAGAAGAAGAAGGAAAAGAGGGAGAAGGAGGAACAGAAGAAGAAGAAGAAGAAGAAGAAGGAGGAGGAGGGGGAGGAGAAGAAGAAGAAGAAGAAGAAGAAGAAACAAAGGCAAGGCACGTGGAACCCTTAGGTTTGAAGGATGGTTGGTCTTGGGTCAAATTTTGGGTCTGAAATGTTTGCCAAGTCCGGTCATAAAGATACAGCAAGCCAAACCCAAATTCCCTCTGGTTTGTGTTTAGCCTCACTGTATTTGTGATATTTGGAGCTCCCGCTTGAATGCGTGCTGCTTATGGTCTTATGGTTTATAAGGTCTCAACCTAACCTGCCCTATGCACCCATAAACATCCTGAGCACAAAGAAAAAGAGAGGAAAATAGGAAAATACAGGCAGGGGGCAGGGTTTCTGCCAATAAATACATTGCCACACACTACTTCTGGGTCATAATGACTGAGGGCCATTACTTTTGTACAAGTCTATTCATTGATTTTTAAAGAAACTCCTGCATAGTATGTGTGATGAAATGCTAAACCACTTTTATTACCAGGGCTCTCTTAAGAATAAGATCCCCTTGTCTTATTGAAATTACCTGTTCAAATAAGGGTTAAAAAAAAAAACCCTCTTTCCTATGTGTGTGCAACTCATTATTTGCTTTTACACTAAGGCCTGTGTCAGTGACAGGCTAACACATTCACATTTAAAATTTACATTGCAATAGTCTTTGGAAGCAGTAATTGTTGTAAGCCATGACAACTACATGAGAGCTGCTTTTGTTTTTGCCTTGTGAGTCTGGGTGTGTGTCATAATGGCAAACTGTGATCCTGATGACACCTATGTGAGCAGAAACTACCACAGAAGCCACCTGAGTATTTTGCCAGGTGTTTATGTCTGTGGGCAGAAATTGTCAACCTTATTGTGTCGTAACTAAGCAAGACGCAGTCAGTCACAATGAAGGTCAAGAATAAAGACGGGTGTAGTCCAAGCAAGGGTACTTGAAGTAGAGGGGAAGGAAGAGGGAAAGGGCCATTGCCCCCCTTCCACTTTACGCCGCTGGTCCACATTTGTTTTAAGATACAGATTGCTGTATTGCGGCTGGAGTGATCCCATCACAAGATTGTCTCTAGTTCCTCCCCTCTATGGTTGTCTAGAAGAGGTCCCTTCCTTATGTCATTCTGATGTGAGAGATGGGGGAGAAAATACACAGCCCTTGTTGTCTGTAAAAATGCATTCCAAAGTTCAGCTAAAGCTAATATGAGGCCTCAGCCATCTCAGTTACCCAAATCAAGTAGGAATCTCCAACAGTTATTGTCTTGTTAGCATGAAATTCCCTCCTCATGATTTCATGAAAGTGTTTTTTGCGCTAAAAAGACCACTTCGGAAAACACTCAAGGACAATAAATCTGCCCTTATCGCTTATATTTAAATCACATTACTAAGGGATGTCTTATGGGCCAACATGGACAGGAAAAGAAAGTTCTGTGACCAAAAGTTGTTCATTATACATGTGGGCATGTGGGTGTTGTTTTAAGACAGACTTGAAAAAATATGAGCCTATCCTCCAGCTTGAGGACTGATTCCAAGGACTACCACGTACTGCCCTTCGTCATAAAAATGTCTTCATAATCAGCATTCTGAGACTCAGACTGGTTCTCACAGAGACAGACATACAATAACACACACACATATATATAAAAAGGGTTGGGCAGGGTGATTAGGTTTGTGAGTGTGTAGAGGGAGACAGAGCCTAGGCATTAAGAGACAAAACAGGGAGCTCAGAATGGGCTCAGCGGATACAGCGTGAGGGATCGAGGCTAATGTCAGCTCCCATCAGTCAGTCCAGCGGGAGAAACAAGGACACAGGCAGACAGAGAGACAGTCAGGAGGGATGGGGGCTGGGGGGGAGAGGGTAGTAACTCCTAACGCAGAGTGGCAGCCTTTGCACCTGGCTTTGATCCAACCTCACAATTCACCACTGCTTTCTCCTTCCCAGAGGCTTCACTGGAGTCGAGGCGGTGGTGCACAGACTCACTCCTGCCCATAGGTTTGTGATCTCATACAAATAGGTGCAAAGAAGGAATAAAATATGCTACTCATGTAGCAGTGCTGTTGTGAGAAAAACTGAGACAAAGCAGTGAGAGAGAACAAACACTATTATGGTCTTTGTGCGGTTTGTTGAGCTTCCTCCTGAACAAAGTCTCAGCGTGACAGAAACACAGTGGAGCCATTTTTAAAGGTGCGCTTTGGACCAAGTCAAGTGAAAAAGGATTTGTTTTTCCAGGACTTTTGAAGTTATGAAATCCACAAAGGAATATGTTTGATAGGAACCAAACATTTAACATGTTTCAACAAAAAAGATAAAGATGATGACCCGATGTTACTGTATTTCCTCTCCACTGAAAGACAACTTTTGTCCCTTCCCATGAAATTTTACTGAAGAAATACATTAATACTTGAGAAGTAACACGTAGATACTTTAAAAGTAGAAAAATAACATCTTCTTAAAACAAAACAAACAGTAAAAAAATAAAATACTGCAAAAAAGTGGGGACAAAATTATCTTAGTAATAATAAGGCATGTCTACAGAAGTTTCTATACGCTGCCTTTCTCTGTATGACATTACAGACAACGCAGGTAGCTGATGAGGCAGATAAAAACACATTGATAATTTGCATAATTACCGTTTGCAGTACTACGCAGATGGCGCTCGGCTGAAACATAAATATCTCCTACCTTAACTGTATTCAATGTAGGTTGTTTTCTATAAAACCATCTCTATAATTCATGATTTACTTTAATTTCTAATAAAATGCTGGAAGAGAATCAACAAATGTTTAAGATTTAAAGGTTCTGAGGGTAAAAAATACTTTTGTATACAGAGCTGCAACTGAATGGAATACACTTTCAGTATCTCTGAAACTCACTGAAGCAGAGAGAAACTTAAAGCAGGCTGAGAAGAAATGGCTGTCAAAAGGAAAAAAATAATTTCTGTATCTGCCCTGTGATTTGAATACACTCCAAAACTGAATGGGTTCTTTTTTTGTGCCATGCTACACTCTTCCACCAAGTTTCATGAAAATCTTGAGAGTGGTTTTTCTGTAATCCTGTTGACAGACAAATAAACCGAACCGAAACATAACCTTCATGACAGAGGTAATAAGCCTTTGGACTTGTAATGTAATTAGGTCCTTGACAATTTGTAGGTGTATGTGATAACTGCTTTCACATAAGCCAATATTACGTGTATTTTATAACCGTCAAATAAATCTGTCTATGGTTCTATTTCTTTTCAGGAGCTCACTCAGTGATTAAAGGAACAGCTCAGGGGAACAGTGCTGTCTTGCCCAAAATCAGATGAGATAGCTGACTTCAATCACTGTCAAGCAAATACACCAACAGATCCAGGGAGTTTTAATTGACCGCAAAGACTGCAGTCAGTTTGACAGCAATGTAAATTGAAAATCTTTTGAGTTCTGGACTGTTGGTCAGACAAAGCAAGCGACTAAAGGACGTCACCTTGTGCTCTAGGAAACTGTGATGGGTGTTTTTTGACATTTAATACAATACTTACAATACTTTTTTTTTTTTCAGTTAAAGTAAAGGGGTATGCAAGTGATGTAGCAGTGCACTTCAACAATGTTGGAGAACTTAAACACAGAGTTAGTCAAAATGGAACACAGGTTGTAATATTGTGACGTTTATAGCCTGTTTACACCTGGTATTAACATGCGTCTTGGATGATCTGATCATAAGTGTACGGCTCTGTCTGTCTGTTCACGCCTGCCATTAGAATGCGTCTCCAGTGACTACTCTTAACTGGATCTCACTTCCCCGATCTATATGCAAATAAACATGAAATCATTTCATTCACCATTGTTAGGAGACTAGTGCTTTGGGAGTACGAGCTTTGTGTTGGAGACTTGGTGAGAGTCCGCTGCACACAGAGGGACAGGGCTAACTGTGAGCATCACACGGCTAACGTTACCTAATGAAAAATAATGGATTTAACGACATTTCAGTGTCTGTGTGACTTAACAGCCTCTGCTTCGTTAGCTCATGCTCACCCAGCAGATATTGAACTGACCACTCCCTGGGGGGAAACGGCTCCAGACACAGTCACTCAGAGCTGCATCTAAAGCCTAGTTCACATTACACGATTTTCACTCCGATTTTGACGTGACAGAGGATCATGAGAGCCACCTTGGGTCGGAGGGGAGTTGGCAGATAGTCTGCCAGTCCTCATGTGTGAACAAGCCTATGAGCAAGTCGCCCTCTCGTCTGCGACTGGGACTCGATATCTGGCATGCTAGAAAACTAGAGATGTCTGACACGACTGACAAAGAGCATCAGCCAATGAGGTGTATGGCCACAGCAAGAAATCAAAGTCCTCCGCTTTCATCTGTAGCATTTCCCGAAAACCCGTTTGATCATTCAGCTATGAAAGCTACAATAATCCGGGTCAGAATACATGCATAGACTATACAGACAGTGCAATGCAAGCTAATAGGCTGGCGGCACAGTAGCAACCGAGTTTCATTCATAGTAGACTTGCATCGATTAATCGGCAGTGCTCAGAATTGGGCTGATGTTCATGTGATTGGCCATGACCTGCAACCTGCCGGTCAGTCTAAAATATGCTGATTTAAAACGCCAGTCAAATTCCCGGCGTGCCGCATGACTGACATCGAGTAACATCAGCAGCGCACACACACGCACATGTGCAACTCATGGCTTGGGCGATGTGAGGAAGTGAAACATGGGCGGCTTCTCACCTTAATCATTCACGCACACACATCAAAAAAGAGAAGGAGAAAGTTGATAATTGTCCGTGTTAAACTTAACTGCTGAGCTCTCACTGCTGCACTGTGCCACTTGAAACTGATGAGGCGTGTGTCCACGTGCCGAAGATGCGCGTGTCCGCGTGCTTACTGGCAGGCGCGTCCTGAAGATCTGTGTGAATTTTCCACAGGAGATATATTTACTTTTTTGTCTATTCAAGAAATTACCCACAAATGCTATACACCAAGAATTATTATTTTATTTATCTGGTTTTATTCATGTATGCCTTTTTTACTTATTTATTTGAATACTGTAAATGTTTCTTAACCTGTGTCACTGTTTTTGTTTGTTTGAGATGATTATTGAAAAGCTGGTTGTATCTTAGTTAAAATGTTCTAATAAAGCAAAGATAGAAAATATTGCAATATCTTGTGTGTTTTGTGCAAAATCGAAATCGGCCATCCAAACACTGCAAATTTAGAAATCGGTATCAGTCCAAAAAACTGTAATCGGTGCAAGTCTAATTCATAGAACTCACCTCCAACTCTCTCTGCAGAATTGACAACCCACGCAATCTGCATGCAGCAACCCATTCCTTCACCCAAATCCTTTTCTTCTTTTCCTGTTTCTTCTCAGCGCAGAGCAGAGCGCAAATGACCTGCAGACCTCCAAGCTGTTGGACATCCATGTTGACAAGTAGCGCCGGTGAACTTCATAATATCCTGTTTTGTTCACGTGTGACATAACATAGTTTGGTGACATCACCGCGCTATCTGGGGCTCTGTCAGCGAGGGCTAGGTGGAGAAATCTTGTGGTGTGCACACACAGGTCGTAACGCAATTGGCAAGGCTCCCGATGACAGAAACACACATTGCCAGGTATGAACACTCAAAAGATTACAATAGTCTCCGCGACTTAAGACTGGTCGGCCAGTCGTGTAATGTGAACTTGCCTTAACCTGTGTAACTGCAGTAACAGAAAGCTTTCTTGTCTCCTGGGGACATGAGCTGGGAAGGCTATGCTTCAGTGTGGCCCAGAACACATTAACGTACACACTGCTGAATGAGGCCATGTACAGCCCAGACCAACTCATAAAGTGGTCTGAGTAATCAGATCTCAAGTGGCAATGAAAACACATTGGCTGCATTCACAGCTGTACTTAGACCTGTCTGCTTGTGATCCGATCACCCAAAGCACGTGTTAACACCAGGTGTAAACAGGGCTTTCAGAAACAGGGCTGAATCAATCTCTATAAAACCCTGGATTCTACATTTCCCATAATGCAACTTGATAGCATCTTTTGTTACATGCAGTTACACCTGCAGTTTGATACACTGGCTTTCTGTTATAAATGTATGTTCTTTTAGCCTGAGCAAAGACAACCTGATGACAGGAGTTTACACAAGCAGAGTAGTAGTCCTCATGACCTGTAAACTGACTGGTGTGTAGAACTGGTGCACTGCCCCTCTGATTGATAATGAAAATAGTCACTGCTTGCAGCCATACTCCAATGGATGTGGATGTGGCGCTTTTATTTGCATGCTGGTGCGCAGTACAAGATCTTAACATCTTCCCCCGTCCACAGAAAAGAGAGGAGAAAGACAAGGAAATTACATTTTGTGGTATTTCTGATATTTTTCATGCCTTTATTTTAGCTGCTCTTTTAATAGAACATACCAAGCTCATGAACTGACAGACAGTCAGAGGGGCAATATGAGTGATGACTAAAGGGTCAGATCAGTGAGGAAGATGAAGGAAGTTTTAGGCATCTCCGATACAATCACCGCAGCAGCAAACTAAGATATATTCTCAATTTCTGTGTATTGATCCCACAATGCACATATCTCAGAGAGCAGACTGGCGTATGAAGAGAGCTCTTGTGTTAAAGGACAGTCTCTTGGCAGAACAGTTGATAATGTCCTTCTCCTTCATCATGTAACACAAACCACATCAGTATGAAGTGTATGTACTCATCGTGTACTTGTAATCGTGCTTTCTCCCTGAGCACTATGCATTTCATTCTAAGCTACTGTTTTGTGGACATTTCAAGGACTTTTTGTTTACCACATTTTTTACCTTTCCATCAATATTGAGAAAGAGAGAGAGAGTGGGAGAGGGAGGGAGCCTTAATCTCAGCAAGGCAGACTTAACTAGTGCTTTCTTTGTGCGTCCTCATTGCATTCCACATTTGTTCTTGAAATGGGATTTAGAATGTCAAGGAGGGTGTAAGTAATGCTATAAGTAGAATATTTTCATAATCCCCGAGACTGAGAATCAATGAGACTGTTTACTCCAAAGCTCCACATGGAAAAATAAAATCCTGGAAATGGCTTCTGTTACATATCCTCCGCACACACACACACACACCACAGTTTTGGTAGCTTGCCTACACCTCAGGATGATCTCAAAGTCATTAATCCTTGATATTACATTTTGCTTTGAAACCTCAAACTTACATTTTAGGAGAGTTTGTTCCTTGCTAAACTGCAGGTTTAAAGTGATTTTGACACTGTATTCACAGCAGTGGCTGAAACCAGTGCTCTCTAGCTCTCCATTTAAGTCCCTTTGTTACAGCCAGGGCATATTAAATCAATACACTCTGTCACTAACAACCCTTTGATGACAGTGTTGCCATTTAAAAATCTACAATGAAGTGACCCCCCCATTAGGGAAAAGTTGTTGACAAATTTGACCTTAATATAAAGTAAGTGGAGAAAAAATAGTTTCAGTTGCAAAAACAAATAAAATTGAGGGCAGTTTCTTTCATTTTGATTTCCATTATTCATCTTAAACACACATTTGCTCGTGTACACTTTCTGAATGGATTCAATTCCCTTACACAAATATTGAAACGTGGGCGCCAGCTGTTCTCCACCACACCATCTCTGGGTTTGGTGCACATTAATTTACCTCAGCTCCGTTTTCAGAATGAGAAGCAAAGCCTTTTATCTACTTATATGAGGCTTGACTCTCCCTTCCATCCTCTCCTTTCCTTCTTCCTCTCCCTCTGCTCTCCTCCCATCTTTAGAGTGCACCCGCTGGCCTCCCCGTCTGCTTCTATTTCAATATCTCTGAAATCATAAAAATCCTTCAGCCATGTCCCATTTCTCTAAAGCGAATTTAATTCTGAGCAGACAGCCGATGTGCTGTACATCAGGTAATGATGGATGCTGCTCAACATGTGAGGAGAATGTGCTGGCTGAGCAAAACCTCTCTACTAATTATTTTGCCAGCATAAGTAATGGAAACAGGCTTTTCTGTCTGTGCGCCAACGACAACTGAGATCCTATGAGTCAGGGGAGAGGGATTAATAATGGGTGTAATCTTTTGCTAAGGAAACATCTTTAACTGAGAGTGTGACAGTCCTGTGAAACACTGCAAACAACTAGAGCAAACACTAATCAGCACTCATTAATTTTCTATGACTGGAGACAAGTACCCAAATAATGACCACATTCTCCAACTCTCCCTTGTCAGCACTATTGAAGGGATAGTTTGGATCTTGTGAGGTGGGGTTGTATGAGGTACTTATCCAAAGTTGGTGTATTACCTACAGTAGATGCCGATTAGCACGACCACAGTTTGGAGAAGCAGGCAGGAGTACCAACACAGAAGCAAAGCAATGTACTGCTGGGGCAGCAATAAAACATATTTTAGCCACTAAAGAAAGTCAGTATCACTTTAAATGTAAGCTATGTTGAAAATATTTTCACTGTTTTACCATAACGTTAGACAACCCTTTCTGATAGGAAAGCCATTTTCGGCTTCAGTTTCCCATCTACGACAAAATAGATAACAAAACTGTAAACTGTAAAGAGGTAGTTTGGATTCATCACAGTCACACAATAACACAGACAAACTAAATGACTGGGGTAGTGGTAGATCAGCTAGCTTTTTGTCAATGAATTTCGGCCTTGTAGAAAGTGATATCACTACTACAGTTTCCATTCAGTTCTATGGTAGTACTCCTGCCTGCCTCTCCAAACTGGTGACAAGGTGATTGCAGTCTACTGCATGTAACATACTGACCATGGATCAGTAAAACTCAACCTCAAAAGATCCAAACTATTTCTTCAATTGAGCACGTTTTTTGGCAACAACGACATTTATCAGCTAATCACAAATTAGTATCGTCATGGGTCCTACCTGTCACTGTAGTAGCATGAAGGGGTCAAGCACTTTTGCATGAATGTCAAAACAAAAGGGATACAGAGGAGCGGCAGATGAAAGTGAAGGACAGTTTTTTGTGGACCTCGGAGTATCAGGATTTACAGTGTCAGCCTTAATGAGGAGAAAGTTCAGTCTCAGAGTAAGTTATTACACTCCTGTGTAATGTTCAGAACTTTGACTTAATTGCCCTTTACAGCATTCTGCATACATATCTGGTTGAAAGGGTGACTGAAACAATGCACAGACATTAATAAAGAACTGGTGGACTGTGTTTACACCAAAGACAATGATGAAAATATGACCCCTATTTGCTGCTCTGACAAAACCTGATGTGCAGTATGTTATAAATATATTAGAATACTGTCAGTAAACTAGACATAAAAGTTATTTGACCAAACATCTTAACTGTAGTGCCATTGTCTAGTGTTTAACCACATCCCAAGGTCTTTTTCTTAGGTAAAATCATAACAACTCAGCTACCTCAATTAAAACTAAGTATGGAACTATAATCCCAACAATATATATATATATATATATATATATACATACATACGTATATATATATATATATATATATAAATATATACATACATACATATATATATATATATATATATATATATATATATATATATATATATCTTTATTTCAGACTCAGGGTCCATAGTGAGACATACATGGACACAACAGCAAAATATAACACAGAATAAAAAAGAATACAGCTAAAGATATAAAAATAATATTATAAAAACAATATTATCACACTATAACATTTGACTGATGTCATTTACAAGAAGGAGCGACTGTTGAAGAATCTGCATCTGTGAAACAGCAAGGACTCTGGACAACAGACTGAATGAAAACAGTCAGCATCAGCTGTCTGAACTCCAGACCAAACCCATACTCTGCATTGACTTGGAAGGGACCAAAGATCAAGGAGGACATTCACAAGTGACACCACAGACCATTTTTGACTAGACACAGAGACAGGTGTGTGTGTGTGTGTTTCTGTAGAGTCAATCTTACCTGCCAGGCGGAGAGACCCTGAGTTGTAGATGGCCTCGTCTCGCAGCTCCCTTACGTGCACTGTGACAGAAGAGACGGCGTCTGGCCAAACTCCATCAGACACACGGACCTGGAATTGATATATGCCAGGTGGGGCATTCTCCTTGATGATCAGGAAGCCTGTTCGCTTGTTCAGGATAAAGTAACTGAGGAAAAGAAAAAGTACACAGCAGTTAAAAAAATGTACATTTAAACTCCAACATTTTAGAGCCATTGTTCCAATTCACACAAGCCAAGCCCTGTGCAGGCATAAATAATTTTAACCTATCACCCTCATGAATCAATACACAGAAAATTTTCAGCCAAAGGCCAACCTGGTGAGCGCACACAAACAAGTCACTCACTCCTTAATCCACTTTTATGCAGTGACTTAAATAGCAACCTTCCACACAACAAATTCTTGAAGAAGTATTTACTACTAATAAGCAACACTGAAGCATTCTGGAACAACTGAGGTCATTCAAGTTGCCGCCTCATGCAGCTATATCCTGGCTACTGCAGATCCCCAGAAGGCTTGATCACAAAGCTTGACCAGGGTGCAAGACTGGCTGGTGTGTTTGCAACATCCAATTTCACCACAGGTGTACCGTGCAACTGCTGCGTTGCCCAGCCTGAGTTATTTTCTTATGGCTCGGAGCCTGAGAGGGTCAAGCTGCTGAATCCATAGGACTGACTGCTGGCGTAGTACCGATTAGTCATTAGGCTATTACAGGCATCTCAGTGAGTCTGCAGAGATCAGTAGTCTCAGTTATTTGCCCATCAGGGGTCGGCATGGTAAGTGGCTGAGTGGAAATAAATGCTCAATATGACTGCATGCTTATTGTCGATTGGGCCAGAGTCAGCTGGACCCAAAACTATACAGTAAGTCATGGTTCGCTCCTTTCATATAGCAACTCATATTATCCATAGCTTTGCTGTTGGTATTCAGTGTTGGTGTCCCAGCAGGGCACGCAGGCCTCTAACAATTTAACATGAGACTAGAATTACCATCTGGCAGTTTTATGCTCTCACATACCAGTCAAGTTGCACTTACAGTTTACGTCTATGAGTGTGAGAACATGGATACTTCATACACATCTTCTCCCCGGCAGCACAGAAGATCTATACAACCAGCAACCAGATTATTATCACCAATTCAGTATTTGACCAATGTCTCCCCTTCTGTTCCTGAGATATGATGTTGAGTAATCACAAGAAAAGTGTTTCTGTAGAACATTGTTTCAGTGAATCTGACCTTTGACCTTTTGGATATAAAACAATCATCACTTCATCAGTTTTTATTGTTAGACATTTGTGTGGAATTTGTCATAATCATCATATGAATTCTTGAGTAATGACGAAAAGAGTGTTTTGTGAGGTCACCAAAGTCTAGCTGGTTTATTTTTGAGTCCAACTGGACGTTTGTGCCAAAGTTGGGGAAAGTCTCTCAAGGCCCTCTTTAGATATCACATTCACAAGAATGAGATAGATGCAAGGTCACAGTGACCTTGACCTTTGAACACCAAACTGTAATTAGTTAATTCCTAATTCAAAGTGGATGTTTGTGACAAATTTGAAGAAAATACCTCGAGCATTTTTGAGATATCGATTTCACGAGAATAGGTCGGACGGATGTCAGATAGACAACCTAAAAACATAATGCTTCCAGTTACAGCTGTCACCAGCGTGGAGGCATATAAATGATTTTCAACATGGACCCATTTTATCAGGCTCATATGGTTGGGCTCATCCTTGGTTTCGTCCAGTGTGAAAAATAATAGGATCTGCATGGTGAAAGGTGAAACTCTTAGACCTGCCTGTGGGCTATGCCTGTTTCCATAGAACCATTATTACATCACATCATTAAATAACAGTTCAGTATCACTGAGAATTGCATCCATATCACGTTTCCACACCTCCAGATTTGCCAACATTAAGTGCCAACAGAGGAAGTAGTGTGCCGTTAATGTAGTGAAGTGAAAAGTCAGGGTGGTGGATAGGATAGTCATGTAGCAAGTTTGACAATTATGAAGAATGTTGGAGTCTGCGTTACTTCATATACCTGCAGATGACATTCACATTTTTATTAACCCTAACCATGATTTTTTCCTAACCTCAACAAAGTGTTTAAGGTGCCCAACCCTCTAACTTTAACAATTTTGTAGCTGTCATGCTCCTATATTGCAGAAAGCCAGAATTTAGAAAGCATCAGCATTGGCCACAAAATAACCTTGTAATTAGGGATGTCCTGCATAAATTGGTTTGGCCCCGATCCCATTCAGACTCCTTGAATTGGAAATCTGTCGATACCAGATCCGATCTGATGCTTATATGCTACTTAAATATGCACAGTTTCTGATACAATAAAATAACAGCAGTAACCTCCTAAATCTTACAAACCCTCTTTTTGACAAGTAACTTGATCCAGAAACTGGAGTACCAGATTCAAAAACAGTAAGTTTGAAAGCTTAATTAACTGATTTGAGATTGAAAGTTAGTTATTCAGACTCCTAAAATTGATGCAATCTGCTAGAGAGAAAACATCAGTCTGCTAGTGTTGTTGCAACGACAGAAACCTTGAGTCCACTAGCAGGTATATTGAAGTGAATCAGCTTGGGACACCTTTAGTTGTCACTGAAGGAAATTTTGGGATTTTTTGTAAATGCTCTTGTCTGGTAACTGGATTGCTTAATGCAGTTTCATCATTATCTGCTTCCAAACTCAGTTCCTGCTGGCTACCACACACTTTCTGAAAACAAATCAGCAGCAAATAAACATCAGAAAACTTTGCTATACTTAATCTAATTCATTTAAAAAAATCATTAGAAAATTCATTTAAACTGCTTAAGCATACAACAAATAGCCTTCTGGATCTGGGTTTTTCTTTGGAACACAAAGTATGCTCTGCATTACCTTATACATAACATGTATCTTACATGACTGAAAAAAATCACTGATATGTATAATAGAGTGACAAAGATGTGTCTGTGTGAGCTATGTGATATAAAAGGCTTGACGTACAAGTAAGGCTCAACATCCTTTACTGATCCAATTGCCCACGGGACCTGTTCCGACTGTCCAAGATAAAGACAGACCGATACAAATACTAATTGATCCCCCTCAGCCTTTTGTTCTACTGAGTGTTTCATTCTGTCTTTTAGTGTTTACTCTGTTTTCTGCTGTAAACCAATTGCCCCCTGGGACAATAATAGAAAGTGAGCAGAGACGATGCATTAGGGAGAGAAAGGCACGGGGGAAAATGAGACTGACTAATAGGCACAAAGACATGCGAGGAAGCAATTTCACTTGGTCCTTGTCTCCGTGCTCCCCTTGTACAGTAAATGAGCTCATTCAAGTTTAATTATAGAGGAAATCCAAGGCAGAACCCTGGCAAATCAAATAATAAACCACTTGTAGAGACAAGGGCCACATTAAGTCATTTTAAAGCATATGCTGTGGTGGGGAGATTACGTCTTAGGTCTAGCACTTAATTTCAGGTTTCACTGAAAGACGATTTACTTCTCTACTAAAACAACCAATATTTCCCACTTGGTACTTCCCAATTTGCTGAAGCCTGTTTTTATTGCCACTATGTCAACTACTTACATTACTGGCCACATCAATTCCAGTCAGAGTGGGACACTTGCAATTAAACTATTCTATAAGATGCACTGATGTGCTACATCAGAATACTAATTTCATTTTTGTGCTGTTTATCTAACTAAGCTAGCTTTAACTTCTTGATCAAAACACCAAAAAATCATTAACCTAAGTACACACTCACTTTGAATAAACTCAATTGTGGCTGATTTGAAGCACTGAAATGAAAAAATATAAAGCAGACCAGATGAGTTTTGATGGTCTCCATTTTGTGAAATGGCAGTAACACAATGTGTTCTGAACTCGACTTAGGTTTGAAACACCAAGAGATGAGAGCTGTCATGAAATGTTAATGCCTCACAGTACACCCAGTCCTCTATACAGGCTGAACTTTGACTTTGACAAAGAAGGGAGGAAAGTTTGTCATTTTGAGTTGAGCTTAGTTTCAAAGATGAAGACTAAGGTGTCGTGGGGTGATGGGGTGTCACTGTATGGGATTTTTTTGGTACTTCTCTGTGTGTGCATGTGTGCGAGTGTGTAAAAGTGAAAAATGTGTCTGCTCTTTTTGGCGTCTTGAGGGGGGCATTTTCAGAAACAAGCCACAGCCTCCACATCCTATAGTGGGTAACGAGGCACAGTAGCAAACAAGGAAAAACAAGGAAAAAAGGAAAAACTAGCAATCGGCAGGAATGAGGAGGACTGGGAATTGGACAGGATTGTGGGTTAATGGAGGAAAAAGGTGGCAAAAAGATAGAAAATAATTAAAGGAGACACTACAGAATTATCTAGCTGATTTAATGAGAACAATGTAGCACACTGGGGATGCAGCTTGGGAGCTGATTACTGACCACATTGCCAACACAAAATTAGGCCTTAGTCATCAAATTGCACAAAACGTATACATAAAAGATGGAAATTATATGTTGTGATACATTAGCTACAAATGCAAAAATGGCCTTTCATGGGAGCCAGAAAAAACAATCAGTGAAAAGGAGCATTTTGCGACCGTTTTTTGAGTCAGTGTGTATTTTTTACAACTACTTGCTTGTGTGCGACACACAAATTTGCGGGTTTTTTTTGTTTTGTTTTGTTTTTTTAAACGAGGGAGCGACTCCGCCAGTGTAGGCTAGTGTGTGTGAGAAGGGGGAAAGCCCGAGAGTGAGTGATGTTAACTGCGAGGATTACATCATCTTCACTCATCAGTAGGCTCATTCAAGATGAACTGCGCTTCGCCTGTAAAGTGGACGAGAGCAGGCCGCTGCAGCAGGAGGCGGTCACAACAAGCTGCCTTCAAGTAAGAGGCTGAATCCAAATGTCCACCCTCTGGACTTTCAGACTGAGCCCTCGCAAACTTCAGGTGTACGTTATGTGACGTATTTACTGTCATCAAGTAAAGACTGCAAGCGGCTGATCGACAGCCCTCGGGACTGTTTTACTTGTTGCCGTGGAAACCTTCAACTATCACTGCTGTCATATTCACATATATTGATGAACTATTCATCTGTCCCAGCAGATATCAAGATATAAATCCCATGTATAGCCTTTTTTTTTGTGACTGAACAAAAATGTTAATAAATAACAACAACAAATTAATAAATATTCATACATCTCTATATAACAGGCTACAGCGTTTAAAAACAGAAATGTTTGTAAATAAGGTTAGGACTATAACTCAATAAATTGGGCATTACTGACATTAGAAACCTTCTTTTGTTGTTTTTCGGACATTTTTCAGCCTATTTCACTGCACAGCCTGAAAGGCCGCAATAATAAACTGTATTTTCAGTCCCTCTACAGCCTATAATTTTTATATCATTATGTGGATGAATATTAGCCTGGTGAAACCATCCTAATCTCGCAAGCTCATATTCTATTTCGCTCCGCAGATCAGTCTGGCCATGCAATCATAAAGGCGCATTCTGGCATCGGTTAAAGCTTACCAGGCCAATCACAACCATTTATTACTTTGAGGCGGGTTATTTGCAAACACGTCATCAGAATAGGAGGGACAAGGAGCTGAGTGAATGCATTTTGTAAACAACCAACGTGGCTACTGATTTTTAAACTGCGATGGTAAATGTGTTGAACGAAATGGAATGTACATTTTCTTTAAAAGCAGAACAAATGGCTGCACTGAAAGCTTTTATTGAAAAAAGTATGTGTTTGCCATCCCTCCTACGGGATTTGGTAAAAGTTTAATTTACCAACTGGCTCCACTGATCGGGAAAAAGATGGGACTCAGTGAAAACCCAGTGGCTATTGTTGTTTCTTTGCTAGTTGCTCTCATGGAGGGGCAGGTCAAGGAAGTAACCAAGCTGGGAATCACTTGCTTGCCGGTCTGATTACAGTGGCGTTGTGCTAGCCTACGTCACACATTTTGTTTACTCTGATTGGTTTTCCGTCTTTCCAATTGCGTGAAGGGGCACTTTGAGTGACAGCCGTTGATACCGCCCCTCAGGAATAGAGGAAATGTACACTCCACGTCCAGATCCATTTGCGCCAGGTTGGTTGAATATTATTTCTGCCCCGACACATAAAATAAATTAGGGCATCTATGGCAATTTAGTGTACCCATGTTTGTGTGGATAGCCTGATAAATTTGTTTGTTTAATTTTCATATTTTGCACAGTGTGGCTTTTTTATCCATTATGTGGAGAATTCAGCATGAATGGTTCAGGGAGAGTCACAATATTTACCTTGGCACATGTCCTTCAAAGACATACGTCTTGTTGTCCCAGTCATCGGGGTCAGGGGAGTAGACCTTTCCGAGCACCGTAGTTGGCATACGTCCTGAAAACAGAACGCACACCAGTTTATGAGTTTTCTGTTTTAAATGACCATTAATTCTGTGCATTTATGTTTTTAGAGCACAGATTTTACTCTGCACTGGCCCTCCATTTCTTCAGAAAAATGTTCAGGGCAAGAACAGGTCTTGCTTTACAGCATGCGCATCTCCATGTACCTGAAATTAAGTGTGCTGTGCATTATGTCTGTAATACCATGAACCTTGGAAACCATACCAATAGGCATCTCGCAAACAGACAAACAGCACCAACAACGATGAAAATAAATAAACAAAATTAAAAGCTTAAATGTTCATGTCTTAGGCTTCATTAAAAATTATCTTCCAGCAGAAGGAAATGCATAAAAGAAAATGATGTTCAGCTGCAAAGAGTATAATCATGTAGAAAGAATGGTTGGTACTTTTACCCTCTCCTAAAACTCTTCACTCTCTGAAGCATGTGGGAATAATTCTGGGTGTACCCTTGAAAACTTAAAGACAGACCTTGACATATTGAATTTAAGCATGTTATAAAGCATT
Source organism: Epinephelus fuscoguttatus (assembly GCF_011397635.1). Lineage (NCBI taxonomy): Eukaryota > Metazoa > Chordata > Actinopteri > Perciformes > Serranidae > Epinephelus > Epinephelus fuscoguttatus. The sequence continues at coordinate 9,281,028 of NC_064753.1, forward strand.
CAAGGCTTTCAATGGCAAAAACTGAGAATGCTATTCTATTTTTCCCACAACTTTAGGTGTAAGAATGTGAACAAAGCATTGTATTGTGACAAACAGACAAGCAACAAGGTCTTTTATTATTGTGGGACTGATGGTTCATCTTGTAGAGTTGGTGAAATTTAAGATCGAATACCTGACTGAGGAACTAGTTGACAAAACAAGTTGTTTTGAATGCAAAATAACTTTGCCAAAATTATGTGCAGGCATTCTATGACACATTTTCTGAGATTCACTGTAGTCTGAGCCCAGATACTCTAGTATGTGGTTCGTTTGATAATCCTTATAGAAGACATGTAATAGGCTCAAGGAGAATAAACATTACAGCTGTGATTAATTGCATGTCAAATCGAGAAATGGCTTGTCTTTGTGACCCTTAGAATAGCACCATGAGAGTCATTCTGACTAACAACTGATCATGCAGACAGTGATAATGTGGTGACAGTGGGTGAATTGAGGTAGAGGTGAAAAACACTATAAAAATGGTGTGGTGTGTGGCGGTGTTCGCTAATTACTGCACACTGATTTGGCATTAATTGGCTGGTAGTGTCAGTTTCACTTACAGAGACAGAAAAACTATCTTTGAGATCAAAGTTCAAAATGTGCTCGAAAAAGTAGATGAAGACAAGTTAGAAAGTGTACCTAAGAGCTTCATCTCTTTATTAATCTTTTTCTGTTTCTTTGAACACTACATCCAAAGACAGTGAGGACACTCTCACCTCTGTGACTATTGATGAATATTTTCTTCTCCCCCGCCACATGTGCGTGATCATTTTGGTCACCGATTGTCACAGTAAGGGTGCTGGTCACTGTTTTGGCTGGATGGCCACTGTCGCTCATGATAATGGGAATGAGGAATTCTTTCTGGCGCTCACGGTCAAACGTCCTCAGAGCTGTTAGTGTCGCAGTGCCATTCAGGTTGTCCTGGATGTAGAAATCATTGCTGTGGCGAAACTCTGAGGGAACACTGAAGCGAAAGGGTGGGCCATTCTCTGGAGAGTCCCGGTCCACAGCTCGGAGGAGCGTTGATGTTTGGTTCAACCTTACTACCTAAACAAGAACGGAGAGCATGAGGGGTTGTGGCTTGCTAAGGTCATTTCAAAGACTACAACTGACAACATACACAAATATGTATTTTCTTTAACGAAAAATTACATTGTATGTTAATTATAAAACACTGATTATTAAATACCTTTTACATTTTCTCGAGAGCTATACCCGGTTACAAGACCTTCTTTCCTTCTACCAAAACAATATTGAAAAAGTGCTCCAGGTTATTGGTTAGAGCTTTTGTACAAATAAAATCCACATAAAATGAATTTTTCCTTTCCTGAAAGAGAACAGGTGCAACAGATCTATACATAGTCAAACATGTTATTTATATACCAGAAAAGAAAATCTGGAGAAAATGTTATTCTATATTGTGTATGAAGGCTTAATATAGAGAGTCAACTATGAATTATCCAGTACAGTATTAACTCCTCCTGCCTGCCTCACACTGTGGGCGAGGCACAAGAGGACCCAGTCACTGCGATTACTCTGAGCAGGATGCATGGGAATGAATTACAGCTATTTTCCTGACTGTTTGAATGAGTCACTAAATTTGTTGCTTCTTGTATTTTAGAAAGAAGGTCACTAAGGGGGTCTGAAAAAGTCGCTAATGAGGGAGTGTGACAAAGCATCTGTATTTGGCAACCTGGGAATGAGAACGGTTTGCAGCGGCTGAGTAAATAGTTGGTTAGTGTCTTTGCCACTGTGTGCATGATGTGAACCATCGTGTGGCACATGCATATAAATTTGATTGACACAGGATCGGGTATATCTGAGACTGACCAGCTAGTTACCAGTTGTGCCCACTCAAGCTGAAAATTGTCTCAGTCACCAGCTGATTAATCAGTAGATCTCTAGTTGCATGTTAATTTAAAGTCAAACTCAGTCAAACCTACCTGTGGTCCAGCCACATTCTCAAAGACTATTGGGGAGTAAGCTGCCTCAAATTCTGGTCCATTATCATTTACATCCAACAGCGGCAGCTGGACTGTGGCACTGCCTGTTAGAGGTGGAACGCCATGATCGGTTGCTATGACAACCAAGTAATGCTGTGATATCCTTTCCCGATCCAGAGGCCGGGCCACAGAAAGTACTCCGGACTGGTCAATGGTGAAGAGCCCTTCCGGATCTGAGTCCTCTGATAGGCTATAGGTGATGTCACGGTTCTGGCCTGAATCAGAGTCACTGGCCACCAAACGTGCCACACTGGTTCCCACGCTGATGTCCTCAGGGAGTGGGGCCAGAGACAGAAGGTGTGGAATAAAGACGGGCGCATGATCGTTATAGTCTTCCACCTCCACCACACAGTGCAGAAGGCTGGAGAAGTCCAGGTCTTCAACCTAAAATAGGAAGCTTATATAGTCTCACATGTCATACAAGAGCAGCAGAGACAAGATTTACATCAAAAGACATCCATCTTATCAGCCAAATACATACATATATACAAATATGATAGTAATTAATTGTAGTTTTGTCTGAACAGATTTCTGATACTCTGCAAAATCAACAGCTGGAATTTTCCACCACGTGCTACTGAAAATGAGAAAAAAAGTCAAATACAACTAATCTAAACAGCAGTGATCACCATTCTTTTTCATTATTTTACACTCTTGGCTACAAAGCAATCTCACACCATCCATACATCTGTGTGCGCAAGTGTGCTGCAGCCGCTTTTTATATCACACTATAGAATTTCTTGTTATTTTTCGACAGCTACCTCTCACTGCCACCAATGTGAAAAGTTGCCTTGTGGCACTTTAGAGTTCTTGTCTGTAGCTGACATATGACACCTTCTGTGTCTTCTGTGACTGACTTTATAGTTTTCTGCACCTTGAAATTCTTTGTCTTACGTTTTGACGGAGGCACTGACAGCTTGATTTAAGGGAATTATGATCACTGAGGAAAAACAAATAACTTTGAGATCAGTGCTCATGAAATTTCCCAAAACATGTTTTCATTTTTTCCCATCAGTTTCAGCAATTCTCAAAACTTTCCAGGAACAGGCTACATGTGCATGTTCCCAAACCAAAATCCATTTCATATTTTCAGGTACCACAGTACTATTCATCATCTGACTTCTGTCATTCTTGAATCAGACCCTGTTTCTCTGAATCCCCTTTACACATGCCACACACCTATCACAAAAGTTAAATTTAGCTCCATGAATTAGAGAGAGAAGTTCAAATAAATCAAAATAATCTTCAATAGGAGACTGTGGTTAAATAGGGCTTTAGGAACAGCTTCCACATACCTTCAGTGTGAGGTTGAACCTCTGCTCACTGTGTCGTTCATAGTCCAGACGTTTCTTAAGCCTCAGAGTGCCACGCTGCTCCTGCTTATGACTAACCATGTAGAATTTCTGTTCTTGGTCTCCAGCCACAACACTAAAGGTCAGCTGGGCATTTTCTCCAGTGTCTCTGTCCTCTGCAGCAAGCTCCAGGACCTTTGAACAAGCAACAACATCATGTAAGTGAGGCTGTCTCTCATTGGGATATTGGCGTCTTACATTTTTGTTACCTAAGTGTAGACAGTGCAGAAGCTGTTATGGCTAATGTGCTAACAAACAATGACCGAAGAACACAACCAGCAGACACTAAGCACTGATGTTTAGACGGATTCACATATTTCAGACTGGTGTGTAGTGTTGGACCAGTCTTCATTTTTCTCTGAGGTTAATGAAAGTTTCGCAAAAATTAAGACTTATTTTAGGCCGAAAAAATTAGCCACCTTAACCCAAGGCAAACTTAGAATAAAGAGCCACGTCTCCACATTAACAACTGGTGACACCCACTAACCAGTGGCAATGACAAAAAATGTGAAAATCATGACTCATGAATAGAGTTAGGTTTTTTGTTTTGTTTTGTTTGTTTTTGTTTTTTTGAAAAACGGTGCCTAACTTCAGGGCTAATCACTTGGCTTGAGTCATGAGGAGCTGAAGCAGTTTTTCACTGACAACAGCCTAACCGTACACACATGGCACTGCTATGTTTAACTTTAAACTCTCTGCTTTGGTAACCACAGCCTTACTGTCACGCATCACTGTCACAAACACACACTCTTGCTCTCTTAACCACACACTCACCATACACAATCTGGCACCGCAATGAGTCACCAAAATGTGCATTATGATTCAGTCCAGTAGGAACTGGTCATATGGGAACTGGCACCATATTGGCAGAGGTTTTGGTGCCTAGCTCTAATCATAAATTGTGGTTCCTTAACAAGGTTGTGAACTGGGTGAGTAATGAGACAGGAAAAAAGAGTTTCTACAGAGCGCTGTGAGGACATCGTTTGCGGCTTTTGCTTGCCCAAAGACACCATCCTAAGCCTGGCTGATGAGTTATCAGTAGTCCTGAGCACTGCCAGATTAGGAAGCTACAGGGTGTCTGTGTCATGTGGCCCACTTGTTCACAGTTGCAGAGGTCCTGCCAACAAACAGTTTTACAAACTTGTCTTATAATAATAATAATTTGTTTTGTTCATTTTTTTTTTTTTTTTTTTTTTTGCAGTTAGGTGGTGGCACCATATTCAGCTCAGTTTACATTAAGTTTGATGCAGTTGCTCGGTCAGATATGTTCAGTTTGAAAGAAGTCTAAATTTAACCAGAATTTACAGCAAATCAGGCCTCCTTAAGATAGTCAAGAGCAAAACAGCTTTGCGCAATGAGTGAATTTAGAAGTCTATCTGAAGTCTGACTATTAGTTTGATCTGTGCCGCAGTCAAAGTTTATCTTTATGAAACCAGACGGTTTTTCTCCTATAAAAAAGATATTTGCGTACTTATAACTTGATTTAAATACCAGTAACTAGTCTTCATTTACTCTGCCACATACAATATATGTATGACAGAGAAAGCTCAATCAATACACTAAAAAGGAATAAAGCTGCAAACAGCTGCAGAATCAGGCGCTTACATTGTGATTAAAAAGTAAAAAAAAAAAAAAAAAAAAATCAGATTAATGTGTATTCTCATTTGTTTTTTATTCAAATGATTTAAAGGGCCAGTGTGTAAAATGGGCTGAAAACAGTGACATCAGTGGTCAAATTCTAGATTGCACGGCTCACTCGCTCACCCCTCCCGTCGGGTAAATGACGGTGGCCTCGTAGGGACAAAAAGCCTTGTGCAGACACGAGTTTTTCAGGAGTAGATCTATCTAGCGACGATGTGAATATTTATTTAGAAATCTAAACCATGTTACGATATTGTAATGAATCCCTCACGAGCAGGAGACCAGAGGAGCTTTCGGGAAAAAGGCCAATTTATTTGAGCACTCCAAAAACTCCGGTAACACTCCAGGGGGTAAAAGACTCCGTCCCAAACTCTGACTCTTCTGGCGTAACACACACACTTCATACACACATACTCGTTTACCATACTGAGTGGGGACCCCCCTCCCCTCTCTGCTCCACCAACCTCCAGCCCACACACTGACTGACAGCGTAGCCTGTAAACAGAGCTCAGCTGTTTATTTAGCCTAGCAATATCTCCGGACTATAGTAGCTGCAATGGACGACTTTGAACACGATTTTGAAGAGTTTCTTGTAGCGGACACAGATCCAGAGCCATACCTGTTTGAGCTGGAGCATACAGATGAGAACCGGAGTACACTGAGCAGGTGAGAAGAGAGGCTGAATCCTCCGCTCCCATTTTGCTGCACAGAATGGGATTCGGTGCTACTGCTACCATCGTTGGGGAGATATATCATCAGGAGGAAAAGTGCCACAGAGAGTGCATCACAAGGAGTTAAGTTGCGTCTTCTTTTCCTCGCAGATGACGGTTCAGGTTCATTCTCTCCTGTTGCGTGGTAAGCGTGGTCCATTCGCAAATTTTATAACTAAGGGTTAGGGTTAGGGTTAGTTAAAAACTTTTCACTACTCTCCATTGACAAACTACTAACACTCTCTGCTGTTTCCTTCTCCTTCTTCCTTCCTTCCGCTGTCTTCGTTGGTTCATTTATACACGCGAAACGCGTTCTCTGGCTGGCTGGATTGTCTGCTCGGGCTGCCTTACATACATGGCCGCGCAAGATGGCGACCTCTCTAAAGCAAGGCCCTTGCTATATATATATATATATATATATATATATATATATATATATATATATATATATATATATATATATATATATATAAAGTATAATTATAAGGCTACGAAAACCAAAAGGAATTTAATTTTATAGCGATTATACAACTATATAAACATATTAATGGGTAGAATATTCAGATTCAGATTCAGGTTTGACAATAAACCATGCCAAATATTACACACTGGCCCTTTAAAGGACTACTTCTACTTAGATGGAAGTAGCCCCAAACATCTTTCATCCACTTTTTCCCCTTTTTTTCTTTTTTTTTTCAGTAGTTAAACAAGCGCCCTCAGTCCATTATTATTACATATTCAGCTGTTGCCATTGTTCTTATTCTTAAATTATTCTGTGTTAAAAAAATCCTGTGAACTACTTTAAAATCAGAAGTAAGATACCTTAAAAGTTTGTGTCCCAGCTGAAATATTCTACAGAGAAGTGCTACACCTGCTGTAAATAGGAAGCTTTCCTGGGTTTACGGCAGAGTGCTGAGTTGACCTCCATTGAGGTTTTACTCTGTGTGTTGTCTTTCTGGGAGATACTGGACGCTGAAGTATATCACCATCAATCACCAAATGTTTACATTGCCATCAGTAATTTAAAATAAATTAAATAATATGGTTGCTGTGGGCTAATATCTATATAAAATTGTGCTTCATTAACTTGGAAGCCTCCTCTGACCCACCTCTGCATTGGGCTCTGCATTCTCAGAGATCCTTGCCAGGCAGGAGTGGTCAGTGAATCTTGGAGCATGATCGTTCACATCCTTGATTTGGATGGTAGCAGTTCCAGTTCCTGTCATGCCTCCCCCATCTCTGGCCTCCACAACCAGGAGGTAGGACTCAACCTGCTCTCTGTCCAGACCGCCCATGGCTACAGTGATGGTCCCTGTGGTGGGGTTGATAGTGAACATTTCTGAGAAGGTAGGAACTCCTCCCACCTCGATGTTAGTGGCATCTAAACTACCCATAATCCTGTAGGAGAGCACAGCGTTCTGGCCAACAGCTGAGTCATCCAAGTCGGTGGCTGTCATTTCCATCACAGACGTCCCTACTACCGAGTTCTCTGCCACGTCTCCGTGGCAGCTGGGGGCACAGGTAAAGACAGGTGCATTGTCATTAATGTCCCACACATTGATGATGACATCAGTGAAGCCCGTCAGACCTTCGCCACCCTCGTCTGTGGCCAGGACGACAAAACGCCACACAGCACGTTCCTCGCGGTCCAGGGTCCGCTGGGCGTAGATCTTGCCTGTGACCTCATCAATTATGAATTCACTCTCTGCACCCTGGCCATGGAGAGAGTAACGCAGGGCCTCCTGGTCAGCATCCTTATCTGGGTCAGATGCTGTTACCTACAACATCAAAGGCACAGTAAGACAGAGGGGATGATGAGAGTGTAATGACGTTTTTTTTGCACTGTTTAATTATTGAAATGCTTCTGACTTGGAGTGATATCTTGACTGGAAGCACTTCACAACTACTCAGCGTAGTTATGAACTCTCCGGTAGGTAAACCTGGCAGAGATCCAACCTCCTCAACCCCAACCCCCACCTCTCCTGCCTCTCTCCCTCTGTCTGCTTCTCCTCACTCATCCTGAACACATCAACAGCAATTACACCCTAGGCAGACCAAAGATGTTTCACTTTAGCATGATAATTGCAGTGTGATGTAGAGCCAAAATTAACTTGTTCTCATCCGACTCATTCTGTTGATGTTCTGTTCTGTGCTGTTTTAAAAGAATTAGACGTGCACTTACACATGTAAAGAGACATAAGAGCACTAGGCTTACCGTGAATAACTTAAAGGGGTTAAAATGATGATTTGTCATGTTAAAAAGACATGGTTGATAATGTTGGGAAAATATTTAAAGTCAGTTATTAATTTATCTAAACTAGATGAATTTATATTTACAGATATTTAAATGTCTGTTCTATTCACTTGATTCACCACCACCATGATTACATATAAAATACATTGCTTCAGCTTCTATAGCTGCAACTGGATGAAAACTAGAATCAAGCGGTTCATTTCAAGCGACCTTTCCTTAAATCCAGCACTGCACTGATTCAGTAAGCTTTAGCACTCCATTTCCAAGTGTTATCCACTTAAAGGTGGTGGAATATTATGGTTTTGTGATGTAAACGTTGTCCTTTATCTTAGCTTTTGTTTTGGCTTTGCTGACAGACAGACAGCTAGCTAGCCACGTTAACATGAAAAGTTCCTACTGCTGACCCTGTGGTTCACTGTTTCATTAGTACTGTGCACTGTGTGTCACCTGGGTTGGTTGAAGGCTAGCTACTGACGCTGCTCGTTCGGCACTTACTGCTGGTAATGTGATCCCAGCGGTGGAAGATGTTGCTGGGGAAACATGGTGGCCAGCCTCTAGTCTGCCCCCAAGGTAGCCCCGGTCAGTAAGCAGCTTAGTTTTGAGCTGCAAAACCCCTTTGGCATTGCCAACTATATTAGCACAGCAGCTCAAAATTACTTACTTACTTATGACCCACTAGAAGTGTGGGCTGGTGTATTTTTTTCTGCAGAAACTCTGCCCTCTGCCTGCATGTTCTTATTTTCTTCTCATTTTGCTGTGGTCAGGATGTTCCTGGGTACAGTGCGCAGGTGAGGTCTGGACTTTATAAAAACATACCAGAGGCCTGTACTACGAAGCAGGATTTGAACTTAGCGAGGTAACTTCTGGGTTAAGTCAAGGTTTTCAGTACTATGAAGCTGGTTATCTTTTTACCAGAATAAATCACCGTGGCAACTTATGCAAAATAGCTAACCTGCTCCGGAGCAGGTTAACTTCAGACTATCGGATCACAGCCTGTCAACACCCTGACCTCTGACCAAACAGATCACTGAAGAAAAAAGTATCTATGAGCAAATGTCTGGAGTGACAGGTAAAAAAGAGGCGCTTATAGTGTAAATTGTTATAGGTCAGTAGAATCATTTCATTGTTGCAGGGATCTTTTTCCACTGGTTTTGAAACAGAGCTTCTGGCAAACAGACAAATCGTTTCCAATTCTAAACACATGATTTTACCACTATTTGAACTTAAGCAAAGTTTATTTCTAATCTGCAGTGATCGCTGACAGTGCTTTAACACTCTGATTCCGTCAGAGTGTTAAAGTAGCAGCACTGTAACACTCTGATTCCATCACTGCAGGTCAGAATAATGTGAGACACCTACATGATAAGAACTAGGATAAAACAGATAATATTTTATTAGTAAAATAATCCACATTCTGTTACTTGGCTACCATTATTAGGCAGATAGACCTCATCAGTGATTAATGGGGCTACTTTTACACCCTTTACTTCAGTAGCAGAAACAGTGTGGCATTACTTTAACGTGTTTTATGCAACATTTTCAGAGTTGTTTCAACATCATTCAACTAACAACTACTTTATACTAATGTCACACACACTTACATGTAATTTACGTTTGGCCAATAGTGTATTTTTCAATGATATTTTCAATGTTACCACATTTTTTTTGTATCGTTTATATCCCATGCCATTTAGGTTGTACTGCCTCACAGTCGCAGACACTTAGAGTACCTTTTTATCTTATGTCATATAAAGCAGCCTACTTCATTCATGGTTCTGATGATGTCGCTCAAAATTAACACTCCTGCCTCTTTCACATAATTGCACTCGTGGCTGGAAAGGAAAACCCAGAGTTGACTTAACTAGTTGATAATCTGCTTTGTAGTACCAGTTATCCAGACGGCTAATGTTAGGGTTGGTCAAACCAGATAATCAAAGATATCCTGGGTAACCTGACTCTCTTCATAGTACAGGTCTCAGGTAGCAGCACACATCCAAAAGAAATCTATGAATATCGCAGCCACTAGCAGAAAAAAAAAAAAAACACACAATATAAGGAGGTGAAACGTAGAGCAAAATGAGACTAAATCTGGGGTTGGTTTTCACTATTACTTTCGCTGGTGAGCAGCAACACATAATTGGCCTGTTATCCGTTGGACGTACAAGCAGGAGGTAGGGAGGCGGGGTCAAGTTTGAATGTTGTGTTTTCAAACAGTAACCGACAATTCCTTCCTAGTATACCCTTAAAGAAGCTGGGAAGAATAAGAGTATGGATGGACTTAGGGGAAAAGAAAAATGCATGATTAATAATAATACATAAATAAGTAAAAACCCAACAGGAATTGTCTAAGAAAGATTTAACTCAAGACACACTGAACAAAATGCAGGCTTTTCCATCTAGCAAATGTGACTTATGCAAAATGCTGCAAAAAACATGCAAGCCAACCACATTTCAGGTATTATAAAATGTAGATTTTGAGGTCTGCAGGTCTTGGGGGTCCAAATGATTGATTGTAAAGCTCCATTTCCCTTTAGTTACTGTTGCTCTGCCTGTCAGACTTTTTTTCACAACAGGAATATTTACTACTTGAAATGTTACATTCTTTATGAAAGCATGGGTCCTTGATTCCAGACAGAGATACACAAAAGCAGCCTCTTATTTCTAGCTGGCAACTGTCGACTGACACATACATGCATGATATTGTGTTAAAAGACTGATGCTAAAGCTTGTATTGCAGTGTTGTTCTAGTACGTACCAGTGTTACAAGAATGATAAGGAAAAAAGATCAGACTCATTTTACGATGTAACACAACACTGGTTGCTTAGCTTGCATATTTTCTGACAAACAAGACAGGTTAGATTCATGCTTCAGTGAATGGTCCATTGCATGTGATAACAGACAAGACGCTAAGTAAACAGAAGATTGCACAAGCTCTTACAAGCTCTTCCTTACAGCTTAATAATGATTGGACTTTACCTGCAACACAAATACTGGTGAGCCATCCAGCTCCTCTGTTACGCTGCCGTAGTACTCGTTAACGGTAAACACCGGAGCCTCATCATTCTTGTTAACAACGTTTACCGTCACAGTTGTGTAATCTTCCCATTTCCCATCTGAAGCCAGGACATGAAGCTTGTACCTGAGCAAAAATTTCAGCTTTGTCAGGGGCTTTCACAAAATAAACAACACTTCAGATCCAAATGAGCTTTGTGAAAACTCAACGTGTTCTTAAACACAAACTACTGAGGTGTAGTTGACTGTATTTATCAAAAGCAGAGTTAGAAGGTATAACATAGATGATGCCAGACAAAGAAATTAAGAATTAATCCAACAAGGAAAATAACACTATATACTTGAGGTAAAATCCTACAAGTATTTACCTGAGTCTAAAAGCAAACATTTGAGTCTCAAAGGATTCTTCCCCTACCTTTTGTTCTGCTCATAGTCCAGAGGCTGAGCGATAAAGATTGTGCCCACCTCTGGTTCCACATCAAACACCCCTCCTGTGTTCCCTGATGTGATCTGGTAGCGCAGCTTAGCGTTTCCACCTGCAGAACGGGACAAGATGGAAGCTAAATGATAAATGACAGTTTGTATAAATGAACCTTAGTTACTGAGAAAGCAGTGTATGGTTAGTAAGTGGGGGGAAAAAGGCTGTATCTCTTGTATTTGTACCATAATAGAGCTTCGGTGGAGAGGTTCCCTTCTAGTCTATTGCTGTCTGTTTCTGTCAATCCACCAATTTGTCTCCCTTAACTGAGATAGATAGCATCAGCCCACTTTAGGAGGTGGACTGAAATCAGATATCGAGTGTTTGGTGTCATCTGATTGTTATGAGTCTTTAAACAGCAAGCAGCCTCTGCCCTTACAAAGGTGATTACTATACACTCTGCATTAGAGGAGCATCTTTGTGAAAGGAAATCCATGAACAACTAAAAGTGTAGAGCCATGCATAGAAAAACTAAAGCCTACACATTTGTAATGCACTGGATGTTTATACCTTACGTTTTGCAGAAAATCATCTCACTAAAGTGCTTTGTTTGGTAATGCTACACAAATAGAAACCAGCAAATAAAAAACTCATGTTCAACAGACATCTTTGCCAGCAACACAGTTTGTCATCTGCTTACTAATTAGCACCCATGCTCTCAAACCACAACATCTTTTCAATTTGAGTTAGGTAGCGGTTTCAGACCAGACACGTTCCAAACACAAATATATGAGCTGATACATTTAACAGTCAAGTTTCTATAAAAATACAAAAAAAACCAAACAAACAATTAATTTAAAACAGGTGAATTACACTTCAATTGGCAAGACAACATATTAAAAGATACAGAAACTAACAAATGTCTTTCCATGTGATACAGTTAAGAAACAATAATGCATAATAGGAACTTTCATGATCTCTCAAATTACAGCCCCGTGGTTGTATGCCTCCGCCAACCAATCAAGTTGCAGTTTAAACTCATGTCTGTCCAGACTCATATGAAGCCATGACGGTAGACAACACTTCAAATGTGGATGTTGCTGCAGAGAAGCATAGTGTAAAGCATGGATGCTTCACACACATCTTCAATCTGGTAGCACAGAAGATCTACACAAGTGACACATTTTCACAGTGGAAGCCCAAGATTTTTGTAACCCATTCAGTATCTGACAAAAATGTCTTCCTCAGTTATGACGTTGAATAATGCCCGCACAAGTTTTTTTTCTGCAGATTATTATGTCATAGTGAAGTTGACCTTTGACCTTTGGGATATTGTAGAGAAAGACAACCCGAAAACATAATGTCTCTGGACCCAACTGTCACTAGTTCAGGTGCATAAAAAAATAATTTCATGCCACATTTCATAAAATTTCTGCAGATATATATTTCTCACACCACCCAAAGATTTTATACAGAGATTAACCCAAAGTTTTTAAGTAATTTGAATTATTTGTCTAAGTCATATATGTTTTTTTCATAGCAAAGTTAAGTATTAAAATCATTACAAATGATTATAAATACATTAAGAATATATTTGATACCAAAAGGAAATAAAAAAAATAAACAATGGTATGCAAAACTATGAACACTTCATAGGTAAATGGGGTAAAATGTATCAAAAAATACTTGATCCAAATGTCCTGTTTTCTGCTGCTGAGGCTGTGTCAAAAATGTAAGCAATTCTTTAGGATGGAGGATCATTTAAAAGCAAGAAAACTTGAGCAAAGTATTGAAGAGAAAAAAGAGAAAAATAATACAGATCAGTCTCCAACTAATACAAACAAAATATATGAAGCACACTTTCAGAGATTTGGGGGCCTGCAAGGTCCTGTATGTTTAAGCATATAAACACTGCATTTACAGTTACTGTTTGGCTGTGTGCAAAAGCTTCATTGTGCATAGTTTCATCACCATAGTTATCTAGAAAACAACACTGAGCTCTCTTTAGAACTGAAGATGAACTGTGTCTGTGTGTTGAATAGTCATGAATATCTCTTATGTTACAAGTGATTGAGATCCAGCAGGTCTTGTATTGCAGGTACAAATGCCACATCGAATATCTACTTATTAGCAGATGAACGGGGTGGAAATCATATTTATAGTGTTTATATTGACACAGAGTTATACAGAGATTCATATAAGTACCATTCACATGGCTTCCTGCACAATATACAGGCTAGGATCAACGCTAATGAAGCTGTTAAGCATGACATATGGCATTATGCACAAATAAACTTAGAATCTAATCAGATTGTGGGACTTCAAGCAGTTAAGTGCTGCTGCACTGTCTCCCAAAAGTCAGTAAAATTACTTGAATGCTTTAACACAACAGGAATGAGGTGATTTTTATTGAATAATTTACAATCCATTGTTCCCGGCAATTTAAAATCATATTGCTGTGAAGTTCCCCCTCCCTCCATCTCGTAAGTTCTTTCCCCACCTCACTTAATATCTTTTTTTAAAGATGTGCAAAGCATCTTTAATAAAGTCTATTAGATGCTGATCAACAAAATATTCTCCCTCAATGCAATTACTGGTAAAGTGAAAGTCTGCATCTCAATCACCGTTGCATCTACCAACCCTCATGTTAATATGAAAGGGAAAGGAGAACCCTCTGAAGACGAGATGAGATTCACAGCTTATTAGTGAGATGAAAGTCAAGGAAGGGGAGAGGAGAATGCACTAATCCAGATCGTTTTGTACCGTCTGTCTGTTGGCATTTTAAATGAGACATTAGGGGATATATGTGATTGCATCCTGATTTTTTCGAGTTGTCTCAATCTCTTAAGTATTTAGAGAAGTGCTGAGACCCAAAGGACAAAAGAAACAGCACAATGGGCAATACAGCGGTTAAAATAAACAAACAAATGGAAAGAAAATAATTGTTTTTTCCCAGTTGTACCAACTCTTTCCATCTCCCTAGGTAATGTACTTTGCTGAAGCTGGAGTATACAGACAAGAGACCAGGCAGGGAAAGACAGATAGAGACACAGAGCACTGACAGGTGTCACTAATACCAAAGGCATCAAACATTTCATGCACTATATATAATGGAATTTGCAGAAAGATATTTTGTACTTGCTCCAGTTTTAATCACTGTTGCCCGCCCTGCACTATTAAGAAAATAGATGTCAATGTAGCTTATAATAACATTTATAAAGCAGAAAGGTTTGATTACAATTAGAGCTCTGATCATGCTCAAAAAGTCTGTCCCAACCCTAAATGAACAGATTCTATCCAAACCCAGCCAGAGCCCGACCCATGGCAGCTGTTTTAGGCCTGAGCCCAATTACAAACTCAAATTTCTACATATATATATATATATATATATATATATATATATATATATATATATATATATATATATATATACACACACACACACACATATATATATATATATATATATATATATATATATATCTTTTTCATATTTAAACATTTATTACAGGCAAAGGGCTGGCTTGTTTCCTCACACCACTTTTTCTTCTTCTCTTCCTTCACTTATTCAAATAGTCTGTTATCTTGTGCGCAATAGGTTCGGCAGCGCTGGCTATGCCCATCGGTGAGTCTAGTGTGCACAGCAGTCCATGTCAAAACGGCAAGCAGATGATGATCACTGCTCTTCACTGCATGTCACACACATCTCTCCTACTGCTGGTAGGCAGAAGCAAACACTGCCAACCAGGTCGATTTGCAGCCCCCCCCCCCTTCTCATTTCCGTCCCGCTTTGCACACATCATGCTCAGTCTGTTTCTCCTGGTTCTCTACTATATTGTTCTGTTGTTCCATCGCTTTCCCTTTCTCAGAACCCTGATTCAAGCTCAGGGGAATAAAGACAAATTACAGCCCAAACCTGGTGATTTGGGCCTAATGCGGCTCGGCCACAGCTTCAGAAGCAGAGGACACTGTCACCACACTGCTGACATGGATTACATATCTTGTTGTGTAATGACATTGCAGCATTACGGGTATAAATCATTAATCTCACCATGATTCAATATTATATTGATTCTGCCC
Organism: Epinephelus fuscoguttatus; assembly: GCF_011397635.1. Taxonomy (NCBI): domain Eukaryota; kingdom Metazoa; phylum Chordata; class Actinopteri; order Perciformes; family Serranidae; genus Epinephelus; species Epinephelus fuscoguttatus. Next base: position 9,296,538 of record NC_064753.1, read on the forward strand.
ATTTAACACAGCCGGTTACAAAAGAAGCTGTCACCCCTTTTGTTTTTGCTTTTGGTCATAAAAGATAAAAACAACACATAAACAATGTAAATTACTGTAACCAGTTCAGTGCAGTAGAGTTCACTTTAAACTGACTCCACTACCACAGATAAAACAGCATATGGGATAAGTTAATCTTGAGGGCTTTCTGTCAGAAAGACCTTTCTGGAAGAAGCATTTTCATTTTAACCCAAACCATGATCTAAAACTTTCGGGCTATCTGGCTTAAAGCCCTAAAGGAAAACTTCTCCCAACAGCCATAAAATATGGACTGACAAGATCATTTAATACAAGTATAAAATTCAGCCTAATAATAACTGTCAAGGTTCATAGAACAGGTGGCTGTTTTTTTGCTCCTTACCCATTATTAGCTTCAGCACTTTCATATCAAACAGACTAGCCTAGCGGCTTGTGGAGTTTTTCTCTACTCATAGCTCAAAAACTTACACGTATTATGTATTCATTTTCTTACTCACTGTTAATTTAAGTCACTGTATCTCCTGACAGAACAGAAAAGTTGAATTTCAGCCTGCATGCATGTTTTTCTTGCCTAGCATTGTTGAAACAGAGAAGCTAATGTTGCTGTAGTACGACATTAGCAGAGTGAGACGCCCGACCAGGCAGGTACCTCATGTTTCCTGAGTTTTTTTATCTCAAAACAGCATTGTTTACACACAACATGTGCTCTGTCTGTTGACCTGTATATTCGCTGTTTGACAATGACAGAGTTTCAAAATAAAAGCAAATCCAAAAGATGATGTGGATTGATGTTCTCACTTTCACAGATAGCACTGAATTGTTGATGATTGAATCAATACATCAATTAAGATCGATGGATCATTACACACCTGTGGAGCACAGCAGAGCACAGGGAATAACCTTCTTACAGCAAACACAAACAATGTAATGCTTACTTTTATAGATTTATAATCTCATGCTGACAACTAATAATGCAAACAATGAATCAATTTGTAACTTGTCTTTAGAGCAGTGGCTCCCAAAGGGCAGAGCAAGGTTTCCTTCCAGTTATTACTGCCCATTTTTAATAACATTCCATCACATAAAAAAAATGAAGGCTAAGTAGTGCATATGTAGTAGTTTACTTGCAAAGTGAAGACTGATTGGAACATACTGAACAAACCAATCAACAGCTGTTAAGTGGGACATGCTGTCATATGGCAGGAGTGGACTTCTCGACACGTTTTTTTGGACACAACCACTGAATCCATAGAAACTACTGTGAGTCTAAGTTGACAGCTGCTGTCTTCTACCTCCTCCAACTCTCAAGCCTACAGGAGGTGAGAATTAGCTACTGCAAAGATTTTCAATGGAGTGTTCTTTAAAAGGCCAATGATATGGCGCTTGATAGCACATTCCGAAAGATCTGTGGTAATTTATGGAGATGCATTACTGAAATGGTCACATATTTTGATTGCAAAGGCCTTGCTAATCTTTAGTTTCACTAGAGTCAATACTGAACACCAAGATAAGAAATACACTGTGTTTAAAAAAACATTTGAGAAAACTTTCATGAGCTGGTAACAGCACTGGTTATATCAATCAGAGGTAGAGTGAGGTGAGGGGAAATTTAAAGATTTCTGGATTGAAAATGAGAGATAATGTGACCTTTATGAGTATAAATATTGACTGGCTCTGGCTTTTAAACAGGATTCTCAACAGCTTGCTTAAAGGCAGAATTCATTTGGACTTTCTGCTAAGCAAAAACACCAGCAGCAGTAAATATGTGAACACCATTCCCAGGCTCTAACTGGGTGAAATTCAGTTGGTTTGAATGATGATGACAGCCCAAAGTGTGGGTACCCTTTTCAATCCAACACCGACTTTCAATTTCTCTCTCTTGTTTTACACAGAGCTATTGCTTTGCAGTCGGGAGAAGTACAATTTTCATGGGCGAACCATAACAGGCACATAATGGGCCCCAGATGTCTACCATTTGTTTCAACTTAAAAAGGTACAAAGTAGTGTCTGATAGTGGAAGGTAAAAATTTGTACCAATTCAGCCTGAACTGAAGTCAGCTTTGGCAGAACACTGTCTAAAGCACCTGGATGGTAGAGCAAACACTTGTCCACCACCACAGGCACACAAGTTCAATCCCAGCAGTGGAGTTTTCAGCTTGGACCCTTCAACACAATTTTCAAAATGAGCCATGAGCAATAATGAGCCCAAGTAGTTTATAGTTAGAACTTATTCTTTCATCCTTACAGCACACACACACACACACACACACACACACACACACACACACACACGTATATTATCCCCTGGCTGGAAAGATGCAAATCAAACTTGCGGTCATGTTTTCTTTTTTGTAAGAGTAATACATTTTTTCACAGTATCATCTGAAGCTGAATCATCACTTCAACCTTCCTTCGCATCAGAATTTTGGGTCTGCATTAGTATTCAATCGTTTTATTTTCTTTTTAAAGAAAAAAAAAGGGGGGTAAGTTAGAAAGAGAGTGAATGGCTGAGAAATGACTAACACAACCAATCGTCATCGGACATAGATAGAGAGCTTATAGATGCTGTAAGCTATTGAGAGCTTTTCTGATGTTAGTCTCTCTCTTCTTCATACGCATGCACACACACCAGCCCACTACATCTCTCCCTCTCAGGAAATTAAAGTCATATATAAAACAAAAGCGTATTTGCAAGTCCAATTATAGTTGCATCATCTCTAAAAATAGTTACACAATGTACCTAGATATTCACATTTTCTATTCTTGGTTGTTGCTTGTGATCATCTTACTAATACAAGTGTATAATTGGAACATAATAAACCAAATACTATATAAAATCCAGCAGGCTAAAATTTATCATACTAATACCAGGGATTCTTTAGTTTGTTCAGTCCAAGTTCTAAGAGAGACAATAGAGATTTCTTAACATCTGTCGAAAAATCAGAAAACTTGAACTCAATCTTATTAGCTTTGAACTGAATACATTAAGTAATTTAAGACATTGCTACAAATGCTGCAATGCACCAGCAAAGGTAAAGGGAAAAAAGACTGCTCACTAGTAAACATGGATGCCAACAATGCTGGAAAAAAGAGAAAAAACAGGCATTTAACTCGGGCTGGACAATATGGCAAAAAATATGACCACTTTAATTGTCCATATTAATCAATATTATGTAGCATAATATATATTTGATAATACTGCCAGATTTAAGAATATTCTGATAATGACTGAAGCCTGAAAACTGAAAAAGCAGACAGTTCATTGGTTAAACTTTAGAATACAGCTTATAAACATATAACATATATAACATTTAACTGGGCAAACATGGCTTGGTTAAGAATATCTTTAGAATATATTTTGTCATAAAAGAATATACTGATGTACATCTGAATGTAAACATTTCACTTTGCAATAATGCTTTATTTGCCATAACAACATGAGTTAGCTTGCTTTGTAACTTACCATCTAACGACATATTTTGCAGACTTTAACTGTCTTGATAAGCATTTTGTTGCTTTTGAGATATTCAAACCAGTTCCATATATTTAAAGTCATGTTACCTTTTTTATCAACAATTTCCTCAGCTTTGGAGGATAAGACAAGTTCTCTTTCAGGACTCTGACAAACGAGCTCCGTGCTGGTGTGAAAACAAACCAGGTGTGGATTTGACAGTTATTTTATCATGATCTCCTATCAAGGTCATTTTGTAGTCCAGCACTACATTCAACATGTTTCCTACACCTCAGAGACACACAATGCATTTTGGTGAGCAACACTGATTACAAATCAAAACTGTGTTTACAACAAATCTCCACAGGGCACCTTTAAGGTGGCTGTATTTTCAGTTCCGCCACTCAGGAAACCCCAATAGACAGCCCTTTCCAGCTAAAAGGCTCTGATTGAACCCACTCTACCTGTCCAGCAGACAAAGTAAGTGAATACCTAGTGTACTGGTGTGAACATCTAGACCAAAAGATTTTTCTTAGGAGTTGGTGGAGGCAAAAGGAGGGTAAACGTTGGACTCACATTCATCATGTAGACAGAAACATGACTCCAAGTAAATGCTAACGTTGGTCTCTGTTGGCTGGAGTGTAAGTGAGCAACTGTTTGCCAACATTTTTGCCATAACAACTGCACTTATCCAGTTTACTCTGTCCTGACGGCTAAATAAAGAGCCATCATCCCTACTTCCCCAAGTCTTCTCTGCTCTGATGAAATGGAACATTTTCTTGTTGACTCTCATTCGGCTGTATATTGATGTCTGTTGCAGTCATCCCTCTGTTACGCAACCTCTAGTCACTTTCAATGAGCAATGGTCTTCTGATTTTGTTGTTGATCTATAACTACCAGACCTTTTCTGACCAGAGTTCTATCCAGTCACCAGATGCCTTTTGATAGCCTAAGCTAGTGCAAGACTTTAAGACTCTTTTTATTCCTCAGAGAAATAATGGTCTTGTCTTTCCTGTCATGAGCTAACATTTGCCTCTGGCTATGACAGCCGAGTGTCTTGCCACATTCCGCCACAAACCTGAATTGTTGCATTTAAAGATCTTGGCAAGCTCTCAGATCCTAACAAGGCTTTTTAATTAGTGCTTTATTAAAGGCCAGTGCACTGGAATATGTCAACCAGTTAGGCCTATGTAACTAGTCTAGGGTGTTTAAAGGGACAGTTCACCACAAAAGTTGAGTGCCATCTAGTTCAATTATTTTGGAGAGAAAGCAGATGTCTCTATGGTCGATATATTCAACACTCAGCAACTCACACCAAAACAACCTAGATCGATAAATTATAAGTAAGAGGAAAATGTGCATTTTCAACAATTCTATATGGAAATATACCCTATGTCCTAAATTATATCTAAAGTAAAAAAATTTAAATTTTAGTTGGGTTGTTCCTAGCTCTATTCAGACCTAGAATTACCATTTTGCAGTTGTATGCCTCCGCAAACCACTTAAGTGCTGTGTCATGGTGAAGTTGACCTTTTACCTTTTAAATATAAACTTTCATCACTTCTTTTCTGTCATCATTATATCCATTTATCCACAGTTGTCTACCACTTTTCTATTACATCTGTCATCTGTCTCCACTATTTCTGTCTATTTTACCATTAAATCCGGCTGTTTCTTTTTCCTTCAGCATCCAACCCCAGGCTGAAGCCGAGTACAAAGCACCCTGGGGGCATCGGTGTAAGGCTTGGTAGTTGAGCAACCCAACATACTAAGCTTCCTTTGATATCTGTATCAAAACGAGCATAATTTGCAATACACGCTTCAAGATGAGATAAATTATTCAAGCCAGGGTGGAAGAGATGGTATACAGTTCATGGCATAGATAGCAAACTAATGCAAGCCTTGCAGCTATAACAAAACAAGTCGCAGATGCTAGGGCTTTGGACGTGTTCAGAGTCTGTCAGAGACAGAGGGAGAGAAAGGTAGGGAGGGATGGAGGAAGATCACAGAAAGTGAATAAGCAGATGTAGCCGCCATCCTCTCATCCTCCCTCTCGTCTGCTAATGCTGCCTGCTCATCCATGTTTTCACACTTCTACAGACATGTATGTGTAAAAATCACACCCCTAACCCCGCCCCACACACTAGCTTGTAAGTCGCAGGAGAGCTTGTTAACTGCCTGTGAAAGCAGTGTTTATCAAGGTTATTTATTGTGACCACTTGACAACATTCTGCTCTAGTCTGCAGCTTGGTGCTTGGCATGTGTGTATGTCTGGATGTCTAGATGTGCAAAGGTATATACAGCCAACATAGTCATGCTGCCCCCTCTTGTCTGTCTCCTTTTCTTTAATTAATTTATATATTTGGGTTTTTTTGTGTGTTTCTTTCAGATAAAATACAAGGGTTTGAACCTTTAGGATTGTGAGTAATGTTTTTAGCAAATGTTTGTGCATTAACAAAACCTAGTATACAGCTGGACTGTGTATATAACACTAGAGGGCTTTTAATTTGAAACGATGGCCTTTACTTTGAAACAGAAAGTAGCAGTATTCTCTGAGTCACGGACTTTTGCTTATAGCACTGGCCCCTCTTTTGCAGTCCACCCAAAAAAATAAAAAAATAAATATCACGTGAATACATCTTAAAATCACGAACAATACACTTGGACACAGCAGAAGGGACCTGCTTTCTCTGGAGCTGTACCCACTGATCATGTAACACAACCCTGCTCTCCTCAGCTCAATTAAAACTCATACAGCTCACAGACAAAACTGTTGGCTTTTATTTGGCACATTTTCTCCACAAATAATACATGCTAATAGTATTCACATAAGCCTATGACATTTCCATCCATCCATCCATCCATCCATCCATTTTCTTCCGCTTATCTGGGGCCGGGTCACGGGGGCAGCAGGCCGAGCAAAGCACCCCAGACATCCCTCTTCTCAGCAACACTGTCCAGCTCCTCCTGGGGGACCCCAAGGTGTTCCCAGGCCAGACAAGATATGTCATCCCTCCAGCTTGTTCTGGGTGTGCCCTGGGGCCTCCTACCAGAGGGACATGCCCGGGACACCTCCAGCGGGAGGCGCCCAGGAGGCATCCTGATCAGATGCCCGAACCACCTCAACTGACCCCTTCCGACGCGAAGGAGCAGCGGCTCTACTTCGAGCTCCCTCTGGATGTCCGAGCTCCTTACCCTATCTCTAAGGCTGAGCCCAGCCACCCCACGGAGGAAACTCATTTCCACCGCTTGTATCCGCGATCTCATTCTTTCGGTCACTACCCAGAGTTCATGACCATAGGTGAGGGTTGGGACGTAGATGGACCAGTAAATTGAAAGCTTAGCTTTCCAGCGCAGCGCCCGCGTCACTGCAGAAGCCGCACCAATCCGCTGATCCATCTCATGCTCCATTCTACCCTCACTCGTGAACAAGACCCCAAGATACTTGAACTCCCTTGCTTGAGGCAGTAACTCTCCCCCAACCCAGAGAGGGCAATCCACCGGTTTCTGACAGAGAACCATTGCCCTCAGACTTGGAGGTGCTGACTCTCATCCCAACTGCTTCACACTCGGCTGCAGAACACTCCAGTGCATGCTGGAGGTCACGGTGTGATGGAGCCAACAGAACCACATCATCTGCAAAAAACAGGGATGCAATTCTGAGGTCCCCAAACTGGACCCCTTCCTCCCCCTGGCTGCACCTCGAGATCCTGTCCATGAAGATCATAAAGCGGATTGGTGACAAGGGACAACCTTGGCGGAGGCAAACACCCATTGAAAACGTGGTCAACTTCACACCGAGTATGCGGACACAGCTCTCACTTTGGTCATACAGGGACTGGATGGCTCGTAGCAGCGAGCCTGGAACCCCATACTCCCGCAGTACCCCCCCACAAGACCCCCCGAGGGACGCAGTCATAAGCCTTCTCCAGGTCCACAAAGCACATGTAGACTGGATAGGCAAACTCCCACACCCCCTCCAGCAGCCTTGAAAGGGTAAAGAGCTGGTTCACTGTTCCACGGCCAGGACGAAATCATTGCTTCTCCTGAATCTGAAGTTCGAGAATCGGTCGGAGCCTCCTTTCCACCACCCTGGAAACTTTACTCGGGAGGCTGAGCAGTGTGATACCCCGATAGTTGGAGCACGACCTCCGGTCCCCGGTCTGCCACTCTGCAGGCACTGTACCTGGCCTCCATGCGACACTGAACAGGCGTGTCAGCCAAGACAGCCCAACAGTGCCCAGAGCCTTCAGCATCTCAGGGCAAATCTCATCCACACCCGGCGCCTTGCCACTGGGGAGCAACCTCCGCCAGGGATATGGGTGAGAGTTCCCCCGAGTCTTCAAGCTCTGCCGCGTTCTCAGTGGACATGATGGCCGGGTTCAGGAGGTCCTCAAAGTGCACCTTCCACCGCCCGACGATCTCCCCAGTTCGGGTAAGCAGTTCTCCCTCTCTGCTGAGCACAGCCTGAGACAAGCCCTGCTTTCCCTTCCTGAGTCGGTTAATGGTCTGCCAGAACTTCCTTGAGGCCAACCGAAAGTCCTTCTCCATAGCCTGCCCGAACTCTTCCCACACCCGGGTTTTTGCTTCAGTGACCATCACAGCTGCAGCCCTTCTGGCCAACTGGTACCTGTCTGCTGCGTCAGGAGACCCCTGGGCCAGCCAGACCCAAAAGGCCTCCTTCTTCAGCCTGACGGCCTCCCTCACTGCTGGTGTCCACCAGCAGGTTATTCAGTTGCTGCTCCGACAGGCACCAACAACCTTCTGACCACAGCTCCTAGCAGCCACCTCCACAATGGAGCCTTTGAACATGGCCCACTCAGACTCCATGTCCCCAACCTCCCCCGGGATGCACAAGATATTCTCCCGGAGGTGGGAGCTGAAGACCCCATGGACAGGGTCCTCTGCCAGGCGTTCCCAGTTCACCCTCACTACACGTTTGGGTTTACCTGGGGAGCGAGCGTCTGGTGGCCAGGCCTTAGGCCATGGGGCCCGAAGAAACAACATGGGGCCCGAAGAAACAACATGGTGCCGTCGCCCTCTGCGCAAAAATGATGGACTTTTCAGCCAGTGACATATACAACATGCCAACATTATTGGCATAAGCCCGACATTATTAGCCTACTGCACAAACTAACCTAGCAGCTAGTGGGCTTTTCCTCTACTCAAATAAGGCCACGATAAATCACACACATGACCCTTTCACAGCTCTTGAAAAGAACATATGATGAAGTGGAAAAAATAATTTTTGATTTATTAGCTATTTAGCCTTATAAAAATAAGTCAATGATTTAAGTAAATATTTTAAACAGTGCAACCCATTAAATTTCCAGGATCAATGACAGGGCTCTGAAACCTGGTGGAAATGTATTGGGGGTTAAGTTAGAATTCACCACAGGTTTGTCTGCTATCATGGTTTTTAGAGTTTTATGTTTTTGAAAAAGATTCTTTAAGAAAGTATTTCAAATATGAAGCTTCAGTATCGAACCATACAGATATCCTCACATAACCAAAGAGACATCAAATGTAGGTGAGCACTCAAGCAATACTTTCTCATGGTAATAAAAGTGATGAGAGCTGGCAGCCCTGCTTTAGAAAACTGTGGGTGCTAAAATTACCAGTCTCTTGGTGAGAACCACAGCAAAGGGCTCTTTATGGAAAATTCTATCCAACCATAGGTAGTTTTTACCTAAGCCACATAGTGAAATGCTTTTATTCATCCAATGAAACCATGTGACCATCATGCTAATGCATCAGGAAAGTTAAAATGGTGTTAATGGGAGTGTACAACCATGGTTTACTGGAGTTTATGAAAGCAAATACTTCTGTGAAGTTGGAACTATATTATACAATAAGCAGAATGTTTGTATGGGGACTTGTTTCCAGCAATGAAGGCAAAGAAGTTGCTATAATTTCAACTTGGTTACATGCAGAAATTCGCCAGCACGTAAAATCAGATGTGTTGGTAACAAGTGTTTTTGAAAAATTTTAGACTACAACCTTTTCATAGCCAAAAGTAGTTCTTGCTTGGAGATCAATAGCACCCCAAGGATTTTTCATAGTGGTGGCCAGACAGGGCCACTAAACAACTTGGGGTGGCACACCAAAACCACAGCTAAACTTCAGGGAGTTGCTTATGTTATGAAGACAATAGGCTTAAAATGATGTCAATATGGAAAGTTAAGAATTTGCATGCTGACATACTTTAATTTGTTATTGTACAGTTAATATTAATTAATACTAATGATCTAATGTGCACTGACTGATAACCAGCTCAGAAAACTTTTTTTGAGAAAATTTTTTTGAGTTTTAAAAGAATCCTGTTTTAATGTGTCATATATCTTTAGAGCTTCAGAGCTTCAGAGCTTTAAGGGCAGAATTGGATCAGCTGTAACAAAAAGAAGCCAAATAGGAAGGAAAAAAACAGTCTTTGATTTAAGGAGCATCAGGGAATAATCTGATTTATATAAATTCTATCATGCCGCCCTGGTATGCAGCCATGCTTATATAAATCAGATTTTAATTTATGTATTTTTTTGTTTGTTTCATAGCAGAGAGCAGGGAGTTTGTTTAAAATGGAGTTTTTAGGCCAGCAACTCTTTAAGATGTGAGATTTTTTTTTCTTCAGAGGTTTAACAGATGTGATGTATGAATCCGTGTTAAATATCTGTTAATTTTCCTGTCACCCATCCTTCTTTATGCAGCCCCATTCAATATTTATGACGCAGAAAAAAATAAAATAACTCTCAGCTTCACTGCAGTTTCTCAGTCTCTGCTCTGCTTAATATTTAACAACTGTTTACATTGCCACAAATGTGGTAGTGAGCCAAACCTAGAGAGAAGATCTGTTAATAATCTATGATCATATTTATTAAAAATATATCCTGGTCTGTCTTGCTGTTTATTCAACACCTCTCTCCATTCACCCATCTGTCTGAACATCTGTTCATTTCTCTGCATCTCTCTATTCTACCGTTGGAGCATGTATGCATTTCATCTGGCAGCAAATGAGAGAGAAATGAAGAGATGGAGCAAGAGAGGGAGACAGACTGAGAGAGAGAAAGATGGCCTTTGGTCATTCAGTAGGGAGAGATGAGCAGATGTGGGAAAGAGACAGAAAGAGGAAAACAGAGATTATTGCTGCCTTCAATGAAGATTTGGAGCCTTAAATGAAGTCTACAGAGCAGCTGTCGACAGCTCTCTCCCCTTTTGTGCTCATCCTCCTTTTCAGTCAGCATAACAGCAACCACCGTTGCTATATAAACTGGATTACAACGCCAATATCAACAGAATCTAAATCATCTCTGCAATTACATCAATCTGTTTGCCTTTTTACATGAAAGCTGAAGACTCAATAACCATTGTAATTAACTCTTGTTCAAAATTAACGTCAACAACAGATCATATCTCAGAAAAACATCATAAAGGTTATATTAAAATTTGCCAACCTTTAAGCTTGAAGGTGATCCTTGTTCACATACATTTTAATTAGAGTTAGAGTTAGGATTTCCTTATGTGCAGTTGCATTGGTAGCAACTGCATTCAATGTAACTGCTGAATAAAAATGTCTCAACTTAAGAGACTGCAGTATCAATTGATGTACTGTATTATAAAAGTATGCAGACAGCTCTTCCAATCAACGGCTTAATGCTAATAGGTGCTTAAAATTAATCATACAGCCATGCAATCTGAATTTAGAAACACTTGCAAACATCTGATTGTGTAGATCTGAAGAGCTCACTGACTTTTAAGGTGGCGATGTCAAAAATACCCTACTTCCACTTCTGGGACGCTCCACAAACGATGTACAGCGTGTTGTGGAGATGAAGCTATTCACTAGAATGGGAGCGTATCTGCTACGCAGTGCGCTGCACGGCACAGACAGAGTATGTGGAAATTGGGGGTAAGTCTGTTCGTCAGATTTCTTCCCTGCATGATTTTCCCCAGCTTGAGAGTCATGACAGCTCAGCAGTGAAGCGGCAGGCCACACAAGCTCACACAACTGGACTGACTCCCAAACAAATTCTAAACGGCCTCCAGAAGCAACATTAGCACAGGAGTGGTTAGTGGGTAGCTTCATGACATGGATTTCCTTAGCTGAGCAGCTGTACAGAAACCTAAGACCATCACGGTCAACACAAAGCCTTGGTTGGACAGGAGTAAAGCACAGTGAGATTGAACCATGAAGCACTACACAATTCTAGGCTGCAGCTATGAATCATGCTTCATCATTTGAAAAGATGGGTGTGGCATAATTATGTCAGAAGAACAACACCTGCCTGAATACACAGTGCAAATTGAAATCTTAATTATGAAGGTATTGTTGGTGAAAAAGGTTTGAGCACCTGTAACAGTAGAATTTCTAGTTGTGTACAGTGATTTGTATGTGTGTAAGTATGAGTTGTGTACTTGTAGATTTTTTTTTCTCTCCACAAATACAACACAACACTTAAACATTCACAAATTCTTAATTACAGGTGTACAAATCCTATTTTACAAGTCACAGATTAAAAAACTGACACGCTCACATTTTTGCTCCTATTGCTGCAGTATATTTGGTGCAAAACATATTTGTGCACCTGTATCAAACAATGTGAAGTTGTGGACAAAATTTGAATATGTGCAAACCTGAACCTGAACTTGTGCAAAAAATGTTCAATGTATGTAAAATACTTTCTCAGGAAAATATTTGTGTTCCTTTAAAACACAAATACAAATCGATAATTACAACTGCTCAAATCTTCCCCACAAGTCACAGATTGTTTCCTTCCCCACGAGTCACAGATTCTGTTTCCCTCAACTACAAATGACATATCGCGCCTCCACTGAGATATTTGGTGAAAAACTACCTGTGCATTCAGTCTATGGAGAATAAGGTGGGTGCTGATCTGAGATTGAATGGACTCTTTCCACAACCAATCAGAGGAGAGTGACTTTTGTCTGCATGGCGGAGTGAGAAGGTCACGTCGCGGGGAAGGGGGCGGGGTTATTGTGCCACTCAGTCGCTGCAATGCTGTAGACGATGGTCAGAGACCTTGAAGAGCCCTTGTTATATTCTACGGTGCTGGCGATGGTGAACGAAAGCATAACGCTGCCGCAAACAGACCCCGGTAAGTTTGTTATCAAACATTTTCGCCTTGCACATAGTTGTTTAGTTTTACCAGTTTTTTCAGATAACAGCTGTGTCCCAATTTAGGCCCGCGTCCCTCGGAGGATGCGGCGCTAAATTGGGACACAGCTATTGTTTGTGATGTCTGCTTGGCTTAATGTTAACTGATCAACAGGTTAGCCTTGGTAACATTAGCTAACATTAGCAAGTTACTTAGCCATGGGCTCACCTACCAGCTCCACTTTCAGTTGGCTAAACATTGTATAATGTGTGGACATGTCACTGTTTAAAGCGCTGTTTTTCATGTGGTCTACAGAGTTATTTGCCATCGAACAAGACAATGCTACCTACGAGCTAACGTCGCTACTCCACTGCAGCTCGCCAACACCATCCAGCGTCCAGCAGCTCAGGTCAAAGCCACCAGACCAGACCAGAGGGGTATTCCAGGTAGGAGGTTCAACAAACTCTGAGTCTAACCTTGAACCTTGAACTGAGTTGATTTACCCTGAGATGGGAAACTCTGAGTTACCGGTTCCAGAACAGCTGATTTGAGTTAGTTCAGTCAACTCTGAGTATGTTCACTCTGAGTTAAACCGACAATAAAAAGCCATCATCAATGGAGCTCCAACTCCACGATTCACCATGGCAACAGGTAAATAAAAGACAGCGCCTCCATTTTAATCCAGTGGATGTAGAAATATTAATGCATGTGTAGCAGATGGTGCACGTTTATCTTTAAAAGAAGAGTCTGTGCCAGAGCGAGGAAAGTGTAAATAAGTTAACCACAAAGTTAATAAAAAAGTTTATTCATCATTTATCAGACTTACATTTCCTTAATGAAGATAAAGTGGTGGAATCTCACTGTGTATCAGGCTGTAGATACATTACATTATATTAATAATATATAATAATATATTTGTTCAGATTTAATCTGATGGGGAAAAACACAGGAGGCAGAAGATTTAGATTAAGTCACTCTCCTCTGATTGGTTGTGGAATCAGTCGATCTCAGATCAACACCCACCTTATTCTCTGTAGACTGAATGCACAGATAGTTTTTCACCAAATATCTCAGTGGAGGCACGATATGTCATTTGTAGTTGAGGGAAACAAAATCTGTGACTCGTGGGGAAGGAAACAATCTGTGACTTGTGGGGAAGATTCGAGCAGTTGTAATTATTGATTTGTATTTGTGTTTTAAAAGAACACAAATATTTTCCTGAGAAAGTATTTTACATACATTGAACATTTTTTGCACAAGTTCAGGTTCAGGTTTGCACATATTCAAATTTTGTCCACAACTTCACATTGTTTGATACAGGTGCACAAATATGTTTTGCACCAAATATACTGCAGCAATAGGAGCAAAATTGTGAGCGTGTCAGTTTTTTAATCTGTGACTTGTAAAATAGGATTTGTGCACCTGTAATGAAGAATTTGTGAATGTGTAAGTGTTGTGTTGTATTTGTGGAGAGAAAAAAAAATCTACAAGTACACAACTCATACTGACACACATACAAATCACTGTACAAGTACACAACTCATACTTAGACACATACAAATCACTGTACACAACTACAAATTCTACTGTTACAGGTGCTCAAACCTTTTTCACCAATAATACCTTCATACTTAATGCTACAGCATTATCGGTTGGGGTTAAAAAAGAAGTCTGCTTTTACGATTTCACAATTCTCTCTTGTAATATTATGTCTCCATGCAGAAAAAGTCAATAATCAAAACTCTGAAACCCTGGTCCTCGTGGAAATAAAAGCTCTTCATATCACAGTTGATCGTTGGTGAGACTACTTCAACATCAACAAGTGTAGCACATAGCATATCTATAGTATAGTTTTCCAGTTGACACAGCTTTTGCATTTGTTACTACTATTGTATTAATAAAAGATAAAGGAAGTTAATGCATCTATTTATTTTCTATTAAAGATCAGCTCAAATACACTGTTTTAAAAGTAACAAGTAGTCAGATGATGAGAAAAAATAAATCATGTCTGGAAAACAAAAATTTTGACACATCAAGATACATTTATAAACGATTTATGATAGCATCGTTGCTCTCTGAATCGGAATTGAATTGGGATGTGCCTTGAGAGTCCCAACCCTGTAAAGCATACAAAGATATTTTAAACAGTGTCCTTCCAACTTCTTAGCAACAGTTTGGGGAAGGTTTTTTTCCTGTTCCAACATGACAGTGCCACTGTGCAAGAAACAAGGTCCATTAGGTATTTTTTTTGGCATGAAAGGACCTGACCTGAACCTAGGAATGGGAATCAAGAACCGGTTCCTGTTATGAACCAGTTCCAACTGGTTCAATTCATCGACATCATTAGCCTTTATGCTTAACGATACCCTTATCGATTCTTTTCATTACGCCAAATCTTTACGTCGATGACGGACGTCACACTTGTCAGTCAGCAGTACGTTCAACAGCAAAGAAGATGTAATGGTGGCGAGACAGAAGCGGTCAAAAGCTTGGCTTCACTTCACCAAAAAGACTCATGACATTCACTCATCACACCAGCATGATGTGCAGCACCGTAATTACATGCAAGGGCGGAAACATCACCAATGCTACAGTGATTTGTTTTCCACTACAGGGCTCTACTGTGCGAGCATTTTAACGTTACTCGCATTTACGACTAAAAATAGTTTTGTGCAAGCAAAATAAATCATTCAGCACATTGTGCGAGTACAGATTTCAACGAGCAGCAGAAACGAAAGGCAAATCCTGTCAGTTGCGGGTTGAACGGGGGTCACAGACACGGAGAGGAATACGTATTCCTGTCAAATACGGCGGCCAGAGTGCTCTGCGGCGCAAGATAACGGCTTACCGGCAACGAGAAGCCCGGCTCCAGGTCCAGTATTTTCCTCTTTGTTGGTGTCATGACTGTCCAGAAGTACCTGAACAGCCGAGCTGGGGCGGAGCACAGGTATGTGACGTGTCAGAGAAGAAACGAACCGTTCACATTTCCACAAACCTCACCGCACTTTAGGGACTGTTCTTGTTTTTATTTTATTTATTATTATTTATTATTTTATTTATTTATTTTATTTTGATCCCCCCTATGTTAATCACTGATGCTGTTGATGCTGTTTTTGAAGTGTGAATAAGTCAGTAAGTAATTTATTCCATTGAAATATCATTTATGTATTACAGAAAAGTGATTTATCTTTTTATAAATGACAAAAGGCACATCTGCCAAATTTTTGCCGTGGTATCGTGATACTACTCAGAACTGTGATACTTTCACTGGTATCTTACCGTGGGTCCCAATTTTGGTACCGTGACAACACTAACAGATTCTGTAACGTTATTTGACGTAGATGAAAACAAATACTGTACAAATATTCTTTAATTTGTTCCATTTTAGATGATAGCAGTGGACCAATTTCATATTTTGTTTACTTACTTATTTAGCACTTATCTCTTGTTTAGAATAGAAACTCAATAAAATTTATGTTGTTGACACCAAAAACCTGTAAGGTCTACTTTTTCTACACAGAAAATTCACAGGAGGAATCGATAAAGAATCAGATCAATAAGCAGAATCGATAATGGCATTGATATCAAAAAAATCCTATCAATTCCCATCCCTAACCTCATCTAACACCTTTGGAATGAAGCAGAATGCAGACTGTGAGCCAGGCCTCATCACCATCAGTGGCTGACCCCACTAACGCTCCTGTGGCTGAGTGGGAGCAAATCCCTGGTGACAGGTTCCAGAATCAGGTGGAAAGCCTTCAAGAAGCTGTTACAGCAGCAGTTTAAAAAGATGTTCAACACATCACGCGAGGGTGTGATAATCAGGTGTCCACATATTTTGTGGACTACAGAAGTGCCTTACCTTTTGTAAGATATGGTTAGATAACTTTGGAGTACAGGTAAACCTGTCGGAGGTTACTGAAATATGAAATGTTTTTTATGCTTTAAAGTCATTATTCAAGTTCACCTCTATACACTGCAGCTGCTCTTCATCATATACTGCTATAACACAGTGCCAGTTCAATCTAACTACTCCATGACAGCTTTTTCCAGTACAATTGCTGTTCTTAGCACTAAAGCTTGAGACGTAACAATACTGGACAAACTGCAAAAACAGCAAAGCAATCAGAGTTTAACCATCAGTTTAGTCGCAAGTTGTTCTGTGCAGTGTCAGCCTTACTTACCAGAATTGGGTTGCCCATGTTTGCCAGGCCGTGCTGACTCCCAGCCATCCACAGACTGAACCTCCAGCAGGTAGGAGCTTTTGGTCTCACGGTCAAACACAGTTTGTGAGTAGATGAATCCTAGCTCTGGGTCAATACGGAAATACTGGTGGTCTCCACTGCGATCTTCCAGCAGGGAGTAGGAAATCTGGGTGGAAGGGGGTTAGTTCAAACACAATTATGTAAAAGGTCAGGAGCCAAAGCACAGTTAAACTGCTCATTTACACAGCAAGGAAAACACATTCTGAATAATCAAAAACAGAGGGAGACTGAAAATGATTGAGTGCATGTACTCAAAGGGAACTGAGTTATAAACACAAGAAAACACTGAAAAAGCAGCATTACCACTTTTACCACTGTGTGAGTGTGTGTGCATGTGTTGTGTGTTTTCACCTTGCCATTGAGACCCAAGTCAAGGTCATTGGCTGAAACCTGGAAAACCAAAGTTCCTGATTCTGCCCCTTCAGTGACCGAGGCTTCGTAGATCGAGGAAGTGAAAAATGGAACGTTGTCATTTACATCTAAGAAGGAAGAGGATAGGAAGAGAGTGCTTAGGATTTAGGCAAAAATTATTTTTGCAATGACCGTCTGCTGATGACAGAAATGATATACAGTACATGATTGCTTGGATCTTTGGAAGGCCCACATTGCAAACAGCGTTAAATGGTAACATCCATCTAGCCATTTCCATACCAGTGGTTGTTGGTAGCATAGTTATCAGTTAAAGGAATACTTCACTCCCCCCAGATGTCAATTTGTCTTTATATTACTCACTCCGTCTTACAACTCATTTGTGAAGGACTTTGTGAAAACTTTTTCTTTCATTTCTGCTTTGCGCAAAGAATCAAAAAATCTAATTTATCCAGTCATATGCTCAGTACTTCCCAAATGGACAGTCTCCTCCTGATCTACAACTAGCTCAATCAGTTTGTTTTATGTTATTGTATGACCTTAATATTTTAATAGGTTAGTTAGTGTTATTGTGTGACTTTGGCAAATCCAAGCTAACTACAGATCTGGGCAGCTACTATGTTCAGTGAGGTAAAATTACTAAGAGTACTAAGCATACAACTCAATAACTTAGACTTGGATAATATTGCATAAATTGTGTGAGAGTTTGTGAATGTTTGATGTTGCAGTTGTTAAATGCAGCCCCGTTTTATATAAATTCATCAAGAATTTTCTCGGATTTTGGTTTCTTCATTCACCATGGAGGCATGCAAGAAAACTGTCTTTTCTTCACAAATTCAGCATAACACAGGTTGGAAAGTTAATATACAAATGGTTATTTGGGGGGAAGTGTTCCTTTCAATGGATAAGTTGTTGATTTTTAAAAGTGATCTAGATAAATAAAGTTCCCAAGAATCACTTGAGCACAATCTTGGATTATCAAACAATATGTATTATGTCTAGTCTACTGCTCTCTTCTCGCTCTGGCAAAAAAGCTAAACCACATTTACCAGCTCATGCATATAATTAAAGGGTTACAGCTGTTCAGTTATCATCCTCTGCTGACATATATTGCCTTTTAGCATACAACTTTTATTTGGCACTTATCCTAGATTATTTCACCTCTTAGTTCAAATGTCG